>NC_065451.1:82071905-82214405 GCF_917563875.1 Diabrotica virgifera virgifera | reverse complement strand
AGATTTTTTTTACTAAGCAACACAAACAAAATATTTTTAATATATTAATATTTTGTATTTCAATGACGACTTCCGAAGTGGATGTCGAAACATCAATAAATTTCATTTTTAACTTGAATTGTGGCTTGTTAAAAGTTAAAAATGAAATTTATTGACGTTTCGACTTCCACTTTAAAATGTATAATACACGTCTGAATTGCAGATATGAACGAGTAAGATTAAATTAAATTTTTAGAAGAATTTTTTTTACTAAGCAACACAAACAAAATATTTTTAATATATTAATATTTTGTATTTCAATGACGACTTCCGAAGTGGAAGTCGAAAAATCAATAAATTTCACTTTTAACTTGAATTGTGCCTTATTTACAAATAAAATAGTAAATTTCACTATACCTTCTATATCTATAAGTAAAATATGACAGGGCTCTGGTAAGTTTGTACTTAATGTTAACCAGCCTCATAATTTTACAACCAAAACCACACTGAATGGGAGACATTCCACAAGCTACACATTCACGTCAGCTGCAATGCAAAATGTTTTTGCATTCTAATGTATTTTAAATGCTTAATTATTAATTTGTACTGCTAAGTAGTTCATATTTTGACTTGAGTAGGCTAAGTTATAGAGTACAGGGGAAAAACAAGGCATGTCACATTGTATACATATCGAGAACACCGACAAAAGTTTCATTCTTATGATATCTAAAAACCACTTAGGATATTCTTAGCCAAATTCTGGCATTCTTGTTGGGTGATTAAAATCTTAATATAATAATAATCTAATATTATTCTATATTAAGTTATTAACTTAATAATGCATCAAAAAACTGTTAACATTCCTTATTTTTGTTCGGTAGTGTGTGGACAATCCTCGTTCTTCACCTGGCTACAAATTCTTAGAAAAATTATATAGACTGATCTTTCTTGTTATTGTCCTAAATCGGGAGGTTAGTCGATAGTTTATATATATACTCAGTTATTGTTACCACGTGGCGAGAAAAGCCAAAATGTACGAAAAAGTGGCATTCCTTGTTTTTCCCATGTACTTAGTCTGCGACGCATTATGCCAGTCAGTCGGTTATTATAGTATTTTTTGATATGATAGATAAATATTGTTTATAATGGGTATTTATTACTGATGAAATAATTTTTCTTTAACAGCATTGTGTTTTGTAAATAAAATTTGCTACTTTGTGGCCGATGGTATATTAGTGATAAGCCCTCGAAGAAACGTCAACCTCACCACCCAAAATCATCATCACTTCTACTTTTCACCCTCCGTAAGTCTGGAACCGTTGATTTTATAACAATTATGTATCGGACCTTTTTTGTTTCAAATTTTATGTAGAAGATTTTTGTATAGAACATTGTTTATTCTAAAGCATAGATTTAGAAATATTGACGAAAAACCTAAAAAACTACTAATTTACCGACTTCTCCCCCATCTCCCCCTTCCCAAACCGGACGCTCAAAATGGTGTAACTTTTTACTGAACAATATGTGGACCGTATAGAACAATTTGGTGTTAGAAGCAACTATTATTTTGGATGTCTGGGTTAGGCCTTTTTTGGACCGCTTATACTATACTCCCTCCGTAACTTTGGAACTGTTCAGTTTAGCAGGATTATGTAAAAGATTGAATATTTTTTCTCTTCCTCCTCTTTATAAAAGAGGAATGATGCATTAAAAACATTTTTTTTTGGAAAAATGTCAGGAAAACGAAGAAAAAAAGAGAAAAATCGCGAAAATACAGAAAAAGATAAGAGAGATTGAGATAAGAGGTGGACACCAAGTATTCGAAGTAACCAATAGTGAAGTATTACACACATGGATATGGGGTTGTACTGTGGATTCGGGGGCCTTCTTCTGTCACCCTCACTCAATCTTCGGTTTGATTTTTATATTTTTTCTATTCTCTTTAACTTTTCCCGGGCGTGACTGAGGGGAATTTCTTTTTTGTTGTACTCAATCTCGAATAAGGAAAAACAAACGCAACGCGCGTGTGGACTGCTAGACTCGGTCGCCTATAACCACAGCATTATTTCATATTTCATACAATACAAAATGTATATTTAAACGCTTTATTGCTAACGACTTCGGAGGACAGGTTGTGTACTACGGCTGAGGACTAACATGTGGTTAGGTCCTCAGGTCCGTATTTACCAGCCATTACTTCGTTTTTTTAATCTGTTGTGTAGTCCAACTTTATAAAAATTTTGTTTTAATTGCTCACTTACTTTATTAAATTTTTAACTACTAGACGGTGCAGTGGAATTTTAATCTGTATACAGACTATTTTTTAAGATTAGATAATATCGGAGCACATTGCAGCATGTTGCAGCGTGCTACCGCCTGGAATGGTATTTAACTAGCATAGAGAACACTAATGTAAAACATAAAAATGTGTAAATGTATTTATTTGTAATTTAAATAAATATTTTCCATAACTATGCCTCTCTTATGGCTCTCTTAAGCTTCGTAAGTGTGGTGTCGAAGCTGGATCGTCGTTCGCTTGGCGTATAGTTGATCTGATTGCGATCTTGGAGTTTCCCAAATTTCCATTTGTCGCGTCTTATTTAACTTTATTACACTTTTGGGTGAACGACGTGTTCACCTATACCACAAAAAACCATCCAAACCGTGAACGTCCTCGTTCATGAAGCTGAGAATTCCTCTGCAGCGAATAATAAAAGATTCGAGCACTTTTTAGAGCCCGGTCGATTATTTACTGGAAAGGGATTTCTGATTGCGGTGGGGTGTACCTGATTGGCAGTGTGTGCCTGATTTCAACAATCGGTTTCGTGCCGGGACCTTAAGTCGCACACCGTATAGCTACTTGCCTCTCGGGTTTCTAACTCCTTAAGGCTATACACCCTCCCAGATTCCTGGGAGCCTTGGTTTAGAGTAAAAGTATACTCCAAGTTTGTATCAGTGGCCTGTAAGATAATTTTCCTACGGGTCCAGTTTACTCCATTACCATCGAACTGATAAGATGGTCGTTTGCATCTGTGGCACGAGCATCGTTACTCAATCCGGGTTGGATATTCACCTGCGCAGGTTGCGATGTCGAGGCCAAGAACAGATAACGACAATGGGCGCTATGATGTATCTTTACGTAAGGTGATTACGCACGGTAAACTCGAATTACAGGCTGTAATCTACACATGTACGTAAAATCGGTATGATGTATCATCAATATCCAAGGGGTTGTTCACCTTCGTATGTAATTTCTTTTAGGTAAACGCACGCGTAAACGTAATTATTTTTAAACTTTTCAAAATTAAAATTGCTTGCCGTTTAGTTAGGTTATAATGTTTATTCTTGTTATGACATTAATTATTATTATTATGTTTTTATTTGTGAAACCAAGTTTTTGTTTGTTAAACTTGTATTTTTTGATTTATAGTTTAATTTGTGATATTTTAGTTTTTAGTGCTTCAATATATTATATCAAAATGAATTCTTGTTTTTGTTCTAAGTAGCTTTCACTATTTCCTACTAACACTACATCATCAGTATACAGTAAGTACCAGGGTATGTTACCCTGCTAGGCTAGGCCTGGATCCCGCGTATCAAAAAAAGTTGATTAATATCAAAGTGAAAATTTGTTAATAGCTTATCGGTGTCTAGTCGGACAAACCTTAATGTACGCGAACACTAGAACTTTTAATTGTGGAACACCATTTGGAACGTAGATTACTCAAAGTCCCATGTATTTTGTCAGACAGAACATCAATTGATTTGTTACCCTTTCATTAAACTCTCATGCAATAATCAGACCGCTATTACTAACCAACATGATTCCTGTCATTTGACATATTCTTCGTGTTCCACTCAATAAAATACCCAGTTGGTGATAAAGACCAGTCTAATTTTTGAAAGAGAGTTTAATGAAATGGCACTGGAAGTTTTATCTGACAAAATACATCTAACGTTTTCATAGTCTGACGTTCCAATTTTTTAACCTGTTCCACAATTAATACTTCCCCTGTTCCAGTACATCAAAGTTTATCCGATTAGACACCCTTAAGCTATTAACAAATTTTCAGCTTGCTATTAATCAACTTTTTTTTGGTACGCGGGATCCAGATCTATTCAATTTCCTTGTTTACTGATCCAAAACTAATAAGTATAAATAAGAACAGTACTTAGTGTGGTAGTACCTAGTTTTATAACCCTGTAGTTTGTTCATTATTGTATTTTTTTGTTTTTCTAAATAGGTACGAATATACCTACAGCTTCTCCATTCTTTTAGCATTTGTCTAACTTATATAATTCTATTAAATAAACGTGTTAGCCAACTTCTTCCTGTCTCTCCTAATGGCTTCCACACTTCCCCAGGGATATCCTCTGGTTCCCTTTTCTTTCTTTATTTTTTGAAGTGCTTGAACCACTTCCTCGTGGTTAATGTGAGTTAACAGTAAAATCAAGGTAGGAAGTATATATATCAGCATGTCTCGCAACTAGGATGGAAAAAATACAGTATGTTTAAGATATGCAATGACAGACATGTGTCTCTGACTTATTAGCTATCAACAGTATAGTATAGCCAAGTTAGAATAGGTATGCGTTAACCTTTCCTTGTTTGAAAAACTCTAAACATTGATTCATTCTAAACATTTGGCATTCCTTTCCTCAGGTAGCTGTAACTTCCTCCTTGGATGTGTTAGTTGTTGCTCTGGAATCGTCAGGGTCTTCTAACATTATTGTCACAAATTGGTTGCATTGCTCCTGTAGTGATCCTTTCCCAAGCTAACATACACCTATTCTAGCTTGGCTATACAGTACTGATGACGACTAATGAGTCAGAAACATGTGTCTATGGTTGCATTCCATCTTCAACATACTTTGTTTTTTTTCATCGTCATTGTGAGATATCGACTGCTTACCGCCAATACCTCCTATCTAACAGTTTTGTCGAAAATGAGGTTTTTACGCCATCTACTAATGTATAGCGAAATGTATTATGTGCCAATGACTCGTATTTGTACGTAATCTGTAATGTGAGAAACTCTTTGTATGACAATACCTTCTAAATGTGTCCGTACTTTTCAAAGAAGCAACAACTTCTATCTTCCGTATAACCTATAATAATATTGTGACAGACACGTGTGCTGCAAACAATTCCAAAACAAAATGTAAGTTTTATTGTATATTTTAGCATGTTTATTGTGAATAGTATTTAGTATAAATAGTTTACTAATAACTCGCGTTAAAATGTATAGTTTTATGATGCCATACTATTTTTTTAGTCATGTTTTCTAGATAGGAGGTATTTCTGTGTTTAACAGTTGTTGGGCTAATTAAAAGTAATAGTAATTTGACTGTAGATAAGATAAGATTTATGATGTTGGTGTTTTACATTTGTAATGAAATACGTATTTTAAGTCGTATAGATTAATAACTGTTAATATCAGGTCAATAATTATTATACTAACGATTACGTTACGAAGCTTCGCAAAATAACAGTTAGTAGTTATTGTTTTTCCATTACAGATAGACATGTTGCCTAGAACTCGCAAGATTCTAGAACGTTGTAATGCACAGTTGCCGCTGTTATATAAAGCTTCACTGACCTCACCACCATCAATTACGCCTCCAATTACTACACCATTTGAACAACCCATATCTTCACGAAATGAGGAGTGTGACATTACACTAAATACACCTACACCTACTGAGTTATCAAAAACACTTTCAAACGTTGAACCATGTTCAACACAAACATTTCCATTGACACAAAAAGAAGCTTCCTTGGATTCAGCAGATTCAAGTTCTAATTCGAGTGACTTTTCAGAATGTTATACAAGTAGTAGTTACCAACCATCCGAAGAAGCAGTATCTCCTTGTTCTTCTCCAGTTGAGCTGCTAACTGACGCAGATGATGTAACATACACCCAAGAAATTTTCCATGGAGACTTGGGAGAAGGAAATTCACGTAAAAGAAAAGGAGACAAAGGGCAATGGAAAACAAATTATAACAAACTACTCAGGATGCAAGGCAAAAAAAATTGGGTTACACAAATCCAAAACATGAAAAAATGAACCAAAATAAAATGCGACCGGAAAGAATATTGGGAGTAAGGTGTGAATCAAACTTTTGCAAAAGAAGCAAGAAAAGGGTATGTGAACAAATAAGTGACGAAGACAAAAAAAATTTATTTCACCATTTTTGGTCCGACCTAACATGGGACCAGAGAAAAATTTTTGTATCTACTAACGTCCATACAACAAGTACAAAACGAAATACTACAGAAAATACGTCTAGACGCAGTAATACTCTCCAATTTTCACTACCAGGAAATGATGAGCATGGGAACACACTTCGACGGCCTGTATGTCGAACCATGTTCCTCAACACCCTTTGTTTGGGTTCATTTACGGTTCAATCATGGGTTAAAAAAGGTCGTTACGGTATGCATCCATCACAAAACAATGCCAACTTGAATAGAAGAAAAACTAGTAAGGTTAATGTTGAGATGCAGGCTAGACATCTCGATAACTTTTTGGATGCATTACCTAAAATGCCATCCCACTACAATGGAAAAAATACTAATAAACTTTTCCTATAACAACTTTACAAATCGCAAGCCAATCTATATAATATCTATAAAGAATACTGTTCATCAAAAAATACCTCCGCATTCTCGATGAAAAAGTTTAATGAAGTATTTCATAGCAAGAATTTGTCCATTCACCAGTTAAAAAAGGATATGTGTGACACCTGTGTAGCACACTCCGTTGGTAATTTAAGTGAAGAACTTTACGAGCAACACATAAAAAATAAGGACAAAGCTAGAAATGAAAAAATGTGTGACAAAGGAAGGACAGTAAGAAATGAATGCATTTTATTGGCCGCTGATGTACAAGCAGTTAAAGTTAGTCCCTGTATAACTGCCAGCGCGATCTATTTTAAAACCAAATTGGCATGCCATAATTTCACAGTATACGACACGACTACTCATCACGCCACCTGCTACTGGTTTTCCGAAATCGACAGTGATGTTACAGCTTCCACTTTTGCCTCATTATTAATAGATTACCTGGAAAGACACTGTTTATCTAAGCGCTTACCAATTATTCTTTTTACAGACGGATGCACAAGCCAAAATCGGAATGCAATTCTTGCTAATGCACTGTTAAATTTTTGTATGCATCATGGCGTTACCATGACTCAAAAGTTCCTCGAGGTTGGACATACGCAAATGGAAGGGGACGCGGTGCACAGTGCTATAGAACGTAAGTTGCAAAACAGAAATATTTATTTACCTAGCGATTACTTGGCAGCGACAAAAGAAGCTAGAACCCGTCCCTTTCCATATGAAGCTCTGATGATTCCAAACAATTTTTTCAAAAATTACGCAGATGAGTCAACCTGGAGATACACAACTATACGACCTGGGCGTAAGGTTGGTGACCCGAGGGTAATGGACATTAAAGCAATTATGTACAAACCTACTGAGAACATCCAAGTTAAACTCAACTTTGATGATGATTGGACAGACTTACCATTACGACCACGGCAAATACCAGTCATTACGGAATACAAACCTATGCACAACACACCAATACCTATAACGGCCACCAAATTTAAACACCTGCAGGAACTTAAAACGGTCATACCATCTGACTGTCAGGGCTTCTATGATTCCTTGCCACATAAATAAGTAGACTTAAAACTTTTATTTTCGTTAGAATGAAAACTTTAGTTGTGAATATGCATTTTTAATAAAAGTCCATTTACTACCAACTTCCTTTCAGTTTCAATTTTATACTACCAATTTCTCCTAAGTCAAATATGTAAACTTATATTACTTACAAACACCTAGTAACTATATTAAAATATGAAAAAAGCTATAGTATTTTACCTTATAGAAGCAGGGTTGTGTAATATAAAAAATAAAAAAATAATTAGTTTTTTCTTCCTCCTCCACAATTTCTATTTATGTAGATAGGAGGTATTGGCGGTAAGCGGTCGATATGCTGATATATACTTCCTACCTTGATTTTACTATTATCTCACCTCATTAACTTTCTCTTATATATTTGATGATGTTTACTAATCAGTAAACATGATCAGTTCTTGTACAAATGAGTTTCATAAGAAACAAACATCCATAGAGATATAAAAATGCAACAGTTGTTGCCTTAAAAAGATATCAACTAACAAGATTTAAGTAATGTAGCTAGTCAAATAAACCATTGAAAATGTAAATATAAACATAAAACATTATGTTTGTCAAAAACTAAGTACAGTTGATGTTTAAAAATTATTTTATCAGTAAGAGAACAAGTGTACATAAAAAAACAATTGCAAAAAACTGTGTTCACCAAGAGTCACACTTCCAAATATTCAATTCTATTAAATATTTGGAAGTGTGACTCTTGGTTCCTGTTCTTCGTTAATAAACGTTTATATCTTACATTTTCAATGGTTCATTTGACTAGCTACATTACTTATCTTGTTAGTTGATATCTTTTTAAGGTAACAACTGTTGCATTTTTATATTTCTATGGATGTTTGTTTCTTATCAAACTCATTTGTAGATGATGTTTACTGATAAAACCGAAGTAGTCGAATTCGTCTTTTATTCTCTACCTATTGATCGAAAAACCCACCACTTTCGAGTGATCATTATTTGATATAGACAGTGGAGAATAAAGGCAAAGAATCTGGCTACTTCAACACTTACTGAAGATGTTTTCGTTTACAAATCTGTAAACATCCTAGAAGGTATAGCATACAGCAATGTAGATGAACTCATGATACTACGAATAACGATATACTATCTTCCCGTTTGCGCAAATACGTCCCAGTTCGCACATGATTACGTAACTGGAGACCGGAAGTTGAATTCTTGTTAAAGTTAAATGGGATTTGTATGCATTCTGTAATGAATATATTCAATTAGCTAAATAACATTAAACTTCAATGTATTCGAAAAAAATTTAGTGTCGAGACTCCTGTCAAAATAAATGTCAAAAATAAAATATAAAATACACTTAGCTTACAACCGCGAACAATTCAAACTAATCGGACATTACGAATGATTACGAACCATTACGAACTTGCCGGTCTCCAGTTACGTCACGACTTCCGGATGTGAAATATATTATCTTGTTATTTATAGTATCATGGATGAACTGATAATGTTTATAGATTTGTAAACAAAAACGTCTTCACTAAATGGATGAAGTAGCTGAATTCCTAGTCTGTTATCTGTATTTTAAGGTTGCAGTCATTAAGTTAAAGGGCAAGATAAAAAATCTCTATTAACACATTCACGGACACACTTCACATGTAGCCACATCATCTTCTTATGGAGTAAGTGACTATATTATAGGCAGTTGTGTCGGTGAATGTGTTAATATCAACCTTTCGGAAAATTTATTTGTTTGATCAAGACTAAAATAAATTTATAATTATTTTCTCAGTAATTTCTGAAATATCTCATAAAAAGTTTCGGATTACTTGTCCTCTGTGTTTCAAACGGATTACTGGTTATCTCGTAACTGAAGTCACTTTAGATTTAAATTGTCTTTCTGGCCTTTCTGCCACAGCATTTAAGTTCATAATAACAGATAACAGATTTACGAAATTCATCTTTTCAAAAATATAAACATTAAACTTAAAAACAAAGCAAAAAGTTAGGTTAACATGAATTAACTGACAGTCAAGACATGACAGAAACATAAATAACATTTGATAACATAAATATGTAATTTCCTTGATACATCATACCACTTTACACTTTAACGTTTTGATGACTGTAATCTGATGTACGTAATTCTAAAGTTTACACATGTGTAATCACTTTACGTAAATGATACATCATAGACCCCAATATTGGGGGCTATGATGTATCTTTACGTAAGGTGATTACGTACGGTAAACTCGAATTACAGGCTGTAATCTCCAATAACACATGTACGTAAAATCGGTATGATGTATCGTCGTTATCCAACGGGTGGCCTACCTTCGTATGTAATTTCTTTTAGGAGGTAAACCATAGCCACCTTTACTTAACAAGCCATGAAAATGAAATTTGGCAACATCTATTGGTATACCGATTAATTCTAACAGTTCTCATTTGTTTTTAAATAATTTTCACTGTATTTACAGAGAAACTGAAATATTTTACAATATTATATTTCGTGCTCCAAATTATGAAGAACATTAAAAGGTATGTTATTAAGATGATTTTAGTTCAATATAATATATTTTTATATAAACTTGCGTGCATATAGAAATCCGTCCACTTAAAAATTTTGTAATTTTTAATGTCTTATATTTCCTAAACCTGTTAACAGATTTAAGTAATTTTTTTAATATGTTATAGCCTAATTCTTTTACAATACTGCTGTAATAATATTGTTGCTAACCAGTTAAATTTTTATGGTGTACCGGGCATTTATAAAATACTGAAATTGAAACCCAACTATAGACTCCGGTTTTCTTAACATTTTTTACGGCAAATCATTTTTTTTTCGAATCCTGAGAAAACTAATAAGTATTTTTGAAAAATTTAAACGCAGACTGAAAGATTACTTTACTACCGAGGGCCGAAAGTCCCTTAGAATGAATAAAAAGTTTTTTTAATGACATATTTGAAACTAAAAATCACACTAAATTTTCTTAGTTTTTCACCCCTGTAACTTATTAAAATAAACATAGAAGTTTTCAGCGACTGTCGGCCCTCGGTCCTAACGTAATCTTTCATTCTGCGTTTAAATTTTTGAAAAATACTTATGAGTTTTCTTAGGATTCGAAAAAAATGAGTCCCGTTTATATTCTTGTTATTGGTTTTTTTTTTGTATAATAAACGTTACTTACAAGGAATTACTTTTAATATTATTTTGTACAAACTTCTAATTAATAATATTTTCTTGTTCGACTCAAAAAATACTAAAAATTTTATCAGAATTTGTACTTTAAAATCGTAGTTTCGAAAGCGGTAGTCCGAAAGTCAGACTACCGACGTCATCAATTGCGACGTTGCCTTTTTCTCTTCATGGCTTGTAAGGTAAGGGTGGCTATGGGTAAACGCACGCATAAACGTAATTTTTAAACTTTTCTAAACTAAAATTACTTGGTCTTTAGTTAGGTTATGTTTAAATGTTTATTATTGTTATGATACACAGGCCAACGATGAAAAATCTTTTTTGATAAGATTTCCTCTATCTTATGTATTTTAGTGTGCTGAGTCCGAAAATGATATTAAAAATGCTGTATCACCCACCATTCTTTCACAATTTAACATTTCAAATTGCAAAATTACCTTTGAAACCAAGACTACTACTAAGGAAATAGAAGATTATATTGCATTCAAAAAAGTTGTAACCAAGTTTTAAGGTAATGTGAAAGACCCTAACTACGAGCTTGCAGTAGCTAATTTATTAGATAAGTTTTTTAAGATATTAGATAAGATTTTTGATGTCTACTGAGCTTAAAAATCCACTTTTTGCATAACCATCTTCATTTTTCCCTGAAAATCTGGGTAATGTCAGTGAAGAACAAGGCGAACGATTTCACTAGGATACCAAGATGATGGAAAAACGATAGAATAGAATAGAATAGAAAAAAGCTTTATTCTCAGGATTCACAAGT
Organism: Diabrotica virgifera virgifera; assembly: GCF_917563875.1. Lineage (NCBI taxonomy): Eukaryota > Metazoa > Arthropoda > Insecta > Coleoptera > Chrysomelidae > Diabrotica > Diabrotica virgifera. The sequence continues at coordinate 82,202,794 of NC_065451.1, read as the reverse complement.
TACACACAAATATAAATTGTCAATAGAGAGAATGGTGTCAATTACAAATTATAATGGTTGCTGTAACAATCTACACTTAACATAAAAGTAATATTAAAATATAATAACAATAACAGTGACATTTAGATGCAGATAAGAGCCGTCAGTCTCCCTGCAGGTCAGCTTGAAGGTACTCTCCCACTTTGTACGGTTCAAGGTGTATGAGCAACTGTTGAACAGACTTTCTATATTTATTTATGTCAGTTTCTATTTTGATGCTGTAAGGCAGTTTATTAAAGAATTTAATACAGGCATATTCTGTGGTTTTTCAGATGCTGTTAGTCTATGTATTGGTATATTATAGTTTATGAGATTGTTTCGTGTATTAGTATTAGAGTTAGATCCAGAGACATTGAAACATTTAAATGATGGGTGATTACTGTTGGTCACTTAATGGGGAACAACAGAGTGCTTCGCATAGGAGAAAAGGCTACTTCAGAAGATTTACATAAAAAATAGAAAATACAAAATTATTGACTCCTGAAATAGTTGTACAGACCTATACTATTACCAGATAAGAATTAGATAAAAGGAATTATTCTAATAATGTACATACCATTTTATTGTATTTCCGTATTTTGTCTTTTTAAAATTATTATGATGTAAAACAAACCAGTGTCATATTGTGGGAAAACTATGGGTGATACATAAAATCTAATTTCAGATTCTTTTTTAGTGCCAAAAAATACATAGGATTCACATAAATTTGTAAGAAAAGTTTTATAAATATTTTTTTTGTTGGCTTGTGTAATTATTATGTTATTTTTTATTTGTGAAACCAAGTTGTTTGTGTATTAGACTTTTATTTTAGTGTTTAATTTTTAAGTGATATTTTAGTTTTTAGTTGTTTAGTACTTCAATATATTATATCATAAAATGAATTCTTCTTTTTGTTCTAAGTACCTAGCTTTCACTATTTCCTACTAACACTATATATTCAGTATACAGTAAGTACCAGGGAATGTTACCCTGCTAGGCCTGGATCCTGCGTACCAAAAAAAAGTTGATTAATAGCAAGCTGAAAATTTGTTAATAGCTTAACGGTGTCTAGTCGGACAAACTTTGTACGCAAACACTGGACCTTTTAATTGTGGAATACAATTTGGAACGTAGATTACTCAATGTCCCATGTATTTTGTCGGACAGAACATCCAATTGATTTGTTACCCTTTCATTAAACTCTCATGCAAAAATCAGACTGCTATTACTAACCAACATGATTCCTGTCATTTGACATGTTCTTCGTGTTCCAATCATTAAAATTCCCAGTTGGTGATAAACACCAGTCTGAATTTTTGCATGAGAGTTTAATGAAATGGTAACAAATCAATTGGAAGTTCCGTCCGACAAAACACATGGAACGTTTTCGTAGTCTGACGTTCCAAATTTTTAACCTGTTCCACAATTAAAACTTCCCCTATTCCCATACATCAAAGTTTGTCTGACTAGACACTGTTAAGCTATTAACAAATTTTCAACTTGCTATTGTTTGTCCACTATAACTTTTCCCATGTGTCACGATTCACTTTCAAACAAATTAAGTCAAAACATAAAGTGAAACGAACATCGATGTGTATATACATTTTGTATACTACACACATCAGCATACGTTTCACTTTATGTTTTGACTTAATTTTTTTGAAAATGAATCGTGACACATGGGGAAAGTTATACAGTAAAACCTCCGTTAACTGAAATAATTGGGGGGAAGGCAGTTTCGGATAACAAAAATTTCAGTTAAAAATAACATTGTTTTTGGTATTCTTGTATCAAATTACACAGTATTCTTGATCAAAGTTGGTATTAAAAAACACTATGAGGTGATTTTGTAATATGTTTAATATTTAATTGCAATCTTTAGTTGTATGAAAGCAATGTTGACAAATTAACATCAAATTGTTTCTGTTTTAGGATACCAATTTACTTTTATTGATTAAATTATTGAGATTGTCAGCCGTTTCGGTTAAACGATGTTTTGGTTAACAGAGGTTTTACAGTAGCTGATGAAGAATATTAACCAACTTTTTTGTAATGTGGGATCCAAGTCTATGCAGTTTTCTTATTTACTGATCCAAAACTGATACATGAGTATAAATAAGAACTGAATACTTACTGTGCCCCTCCCATATTTTCATGATGTGACTAAGTAGTACATTATTGTATATCTCCCTTGTTTTTCTAAACAGGTAAGAATAGACTGCTTCTCCATTCGTTTAGCATTTGTCCAACTTCCATAATTCTATTAAATAAACCTGTTAGCCAACTTGTTCCTGTCTCTCCTAATGCCTTCTACACTTCCCCAGGAATATACTCTGGTTCCGTTTTATTTTTTGAGGTGCTTGAACCACTTCCTTATGGTTAATGTAAGTTAACAGTAAAATCAAGTAACGCACGTTTATAACAAGTAACACACATTTAAAATCAAGTTTGTAAAAAAACAAAGTTCAGTTACTATTTAAAAATTATTTCAACAGCAAGAGAACTAGTTGTTAAAAACTAGTGTACATAAAAAAAATGCCAAAAAGTGTGTTCATCAAGAGTCACTCTTTCAAATATTTAATGCTAGTAAATATTTGGAACCGTAACTCTTGGTTCCTGTTCTTCGTTAATAAACGTTTATATCTTACATGTTCAATGGTTCATTTGACTATGGTTCTACATTACTTAAATCTTGCTAGTTGATAACTTTTGAAGGTAACAACTGTTGCATTTTTATATCTCTATGGATGTTTGTTTCTTATCAAACTCATTTGTAGATGAAATTAGACTACTTCATCATTTACTGAAGACGTTTTCGTTTACAAATCTGTAAGCATCCTAGTATAACATACAACAATAATGTAGATGAACTGATTCTATCTATAGATCTGTAAACGAAACTTCTTCACTAAATGGATGAAGTAACTGAATTCTTGGTCTGTTATCTGTATTTTGAGGTTGCAGTCATTAAGTTAAAGGGCAGGATAAAAAAATCTTTGTTTAACAGATTCACGGAAACAACTGCATATATGAAGTCACTTACTCAATAAGAAGACGTGGCTACATGTGAAGCATATCCATGAATGAGTTAACATTAAGCATTCCCAAAATTTATTTGTTTCATCAAGTCTAAAATAAATTTATAATTATTTTTTAAGTAAATACTATGAAATTAAGAGGAAAAGCATTGTACAAAAGAAACAAAAACTTACAACATTGGGTTATTTTTAATATATTAGTACCTAATTACAATGTTCTATTTAATTTTATCTCACGGTACATACAGTGCTGTGGCAGTATATGGCATTGAAATATCTCGTAAAAACTATATTTCATAGGGATTACTGGTGTCTTGTAATCCATCTCGTAACTAACGTCGCTCTAGATTTAAATTATGTCTTTCTGTCACAGCATTTAGTTCAAAATAACAGATTTACAAAATTCATCTTATCAAAATATAAACATTAAACTTAAAAACTCAAAGCAAAAAGTTAGGTTAACATGGACTAACTGACAGGTTTAGGACATGACAGAACCCTAAAGTTCCTAAATAACGTAATATGTAATTTGCTTGATACATCATACCACTTTACACTTTATGTTTTGACGACTGTAATCTGATGTACGTAATTCTGAACTTCACACATGTGTGTAATCACTTTACGTAAATGATACATCATAGCCCCCAATGTCTGCAACCAATGTGCTAGAACCTTTAAGTCATACATGGGGGCTCGTCAGTACATGCGCTCGGCGCACCCAGATCAGTACAACGGGGAACTCAAGCGGAAGTACGAGAATCCCGGCAGATTGACGAGGATCACTTATGAGGACCTGATCCTTATGGGAAAGTTGGAATTCCGATTCGAGGGTCGGTGCGTTCGCCAGTACTTGGAGGAGCAATTCCCACAATTCACTACGGACCAAATCCGACGTGCTCGTTTCAAGGACGAATATAAAGGCGGAGATACATATCCGCGTCGCGAAATCCGCGCGTTCGTGGCGCGGTTAATGTTCGTTAAAATTTTTCATTTTGACGAACCTTCCGCGATCCAGAGGAAACTTACGAACAATTAGTAATTGTAGATAATTAGTATTAAATGTGGGTGCCTACATTGGATCCGTTTTTCTCCGATCAGATCAGATCCGATATCGGCCGACGTCGGGAGTAGCTTCTCCTATTCTCATCGAGAAGTGTTTGGTTTCATTTCGATTGGTTGCAAGTTGAGTTGCAAGTTGGTTGCAAGTTGGTTATAAGTTGGTTGCAAGTTGGTTTCAAGTTGGGGGTTGTAAGCTAACATGTTTAAATATATTCAATGTCATCATATCATTTTCATTTTCCACGGTAAACATCAATAAGTTTGATATTTCCTTCCGACCACTCCATTACTAACAAATATTCAACTCAGGCGCCCCAAAACCAACAAACCACTCGCAAACCCGTCCAAATACGTATTGCGAACCATCAAAGCATTTGTTGAAAAGCCGACAGAAGTTAGATCGTGGTGCGCCTTGTGCGAGCCGTGTGTGTGCCACTTGAAAACACGTACTAATCTAACAAATATGCTGCGCGCGAGCGGCTCGCACACCGAGCAGAGCGCATATGTATACCCGCGTTAAGGAATTCCTCGAAAGGCTCAAGAGGGAAGAGGAGCAGAGCGTACCTGTGAGCCCTGTTGCTGGACCTTCTAACGATGAGACTTTCGCCAACTACTCATCGGAGACGGATTCCTCGCCGGTGACACCGACAGTTGAGGGTGAATCGGAGCCCCTCTCGCAGTCCCCGGAAATTTCAGCCTGTCAGCACGGTGGTGTGTCACCTTCGCATGCCTTGCAAGTGCTAGACTTCGATGCCGAAGAGCTCGTTCCGTTGGGAAACCGTGAGTCCATAGCCTCGTACGTAGACGAATACTATAGAACAAAAGGCTCTTGCGAGTAACATCGAAAAAGAAATATATAGATACTCGCAGTTGTCCTATGCTGAAGGTCATCGTGAAAGTGTCAGGAAACTTCTGGAAGACTACATAACAGCTAATATTAACTAAGCGAGTGCAGGGAAGCGACGACCGACGCCATCTAATAAGTCAAATGCTACTAACGCCCCTGCTATAAAAAACAGACGCCATGAACGTGCTCTGTTGTACCGGCTGACACAAAGAAGATATCATACTGATAGATCAGCTCTGGCTCAGGCTGTCCAGGATGACAAGCCGCTCTGGGAGAAAGATGTTCACCCAAATATTAGGATGGTGGAGAAGGAATATAGAGCAATCTTCTCCGCAAGGTCGCCAGAAGATGAGGCACCGATTTCTGATCCAAAGGATCCCACGGTTGTGAGTTACGCTGTCGAGAAAGCAGAAATCGCTTTTGGCCTTACAAACCATGAAATCTCAAGCAGCTGGTCCTAGCCTTATTAAGATCAAAGAGCTGCGTAAGGTACCCGTTCAGAAATTGGTCCTCATCTATAATACCATGCTCCAGTTTAGTACTACCCCAGAGGTGTTAAAGGATTGCAGGACTAATTTGATACCGAAGGATGGTGATCCATTGGTGGTAGGTAATTGGCGCCCTATACCCATATCTTCCATTTTGGTTAGGGTGTTTCATCGGATCCTCGGTAAGCGGCTGGCCGTGCTTGGCTACCATAACCAGAGAGGAGTTAGACAGTAAGATGGCGTTCTGTTGAATAACCTGACACTTTAGACGGTTATCAAAAAAAGACGAAAAGGCCTTCGTTCATACATCTTATCAATCGATCTACGTAAAGCATTTGACACGGTTTCACAACGATCTATAGAACGAGCAATGACGCGGTTCGGACTCGATGCTACTTTCAAGCGTTATATGATGGACGCGTACATGAACTGCCGTACGACAATCACCGCCGGTAGCAAGCCAACAAGGAAAATCAAAATAGGTAGAGGAGTTAAGCGGGGCGACCCGCTGTCTCCACATTTATTCAATATGGTGGTCGATGAGCTGATATGCAAGCTCGAGAATGGTGTGCTTGGTTTGCCGATAGCAGACGGCAGAACAAAAATCTCAGTGTTGCGTTACGCTAAAGATTTGCTTCTGTTGTCGGAATCAGCCCTTGATGGGAAAAAGCAACCCCGGACAGCTGTCGATATCCTTGAGGAGAGGGGAATGTCGCTGAACGCTGGTAAGAATGCCGCTATTACGGTTAGCGTAACCCGTGGTAATAAGCACTCTTATTGCATTACGCGTTCACTCTTCTCGGTCGGTAATGACAGAATTTAGACAGTTGAAACCAAGTGAGTTGTTTGGATACCAAGGTAGGAAATATGATTCTCTCGGTCAGACTAAGGTGGCCTTCCAAGATCTGCAGACTCAGTTCGGTAGTATTCGACGAGCCGGATTAAAACCCGTTCAGAAATTGAACGTGGTTAAGACCTACTTGCTACCGCGTTATATCGATATGCTTCAATCGCCGACCATTACAATGAAAGCACTGAAGGGTTTTGACAGGACTGTGCGTATAGCCGTGCGGAAGATCCTTCGTCTCAATCGAACGTGCGCTGACGGTTATATACACGCGCCCACAAAAGAGGGTGGCCTGGGCGTCATGGCCATGACCATGCACATTCCGGTCATCATGAGAAGGAGGTTGACTAAACTGATTACCTCAGCAACTGGTATCAATGCAACGATTTTGTCCACAAATTACGTTAGCAACCTCTGGGAGAAAATCTTAAGTGAACTACGAACAACGGTGGCAGTTCAACGTCAACTGCACGTGCGTTGAGCGAGAGACTAATCACTGGCTATTGCGGCAACGGCCTTGCTCAAGGTTCAAGCCATAACGAAAGCTCAGCCTGGATACACAATCCACCGCCCTACTGGTCGGGGCGAGACTATGTCAAAGCAATCCAACTGCGAGGTAACCTACCAACGAAGGGCATCCCATCAAATCCACCAGATCAACGGAGATGTAGGATGGGATGTGAAAGAAACGAGTCTCTTAGCCACGTATTACAGAAATGCTCTAAAGCACACTGGCAAAGATGCAAGAGACATGGACAGCTGGTTTCTTACTTGCGAAAGACATGGACCCAAAACTATGGCCCGTAGGCTCTTATGTAAGCAGGTTTTTTATGAAGCGTCCAACACATACACAAATAAAATGAAGGATGAAGAAACGACCGTTAAACAGGAAAAGGAAGGGATGTGTATGATCTCCTTCTGTCAAATATACAGGGACTAAATCAATTTAAAATGGATTGTTTATATGCTGATTATAAGGACTCTGATTTAAAATTTCTTTGTATTACTGAGACGTGGTCAGTGGATGACGCGGTGATTAACTATAACTTTCCAAATTTTAAAACTGTAAACTCTTTTAGTAGATCTCAACATAAATGTGATGGCGTTGCAGTTTGGGCAAGAGATGATATGAAGGTTAGCTCCATTTTTCTCGATCATTTCTGGATTGAAAAAGACATTGAGGTATGTGGACTAAAGTGGAATTATAACTCAGATCAACACACAAGCTTAGTATGCAACAGATCTCCCAAAAGGTCATTTTGAGGTATTTTATGAAAAACTTAATCTTATTTTGAATTCAAATTTTAAACCACATCAATTCAATTTTAATGTAAATTCCATGACACTTAGCAATTCAAATAAATTTACTGGTCTCCTATCATCTTATGGATTGTCTCCCAGGAACTTTACACGTACAAGGTCGACTTCTACAAGCAGAAATATCTTGGATCAGGTATATACAAATTGTGATGATTGTACGGTACTGTAAATGTAAATACTGAATCGGATCACGATATATTTCTTTTGAGGTTAAAATTTATTGAACTAACTATGACATCAAAATAGTGTGACAGTGCAAAATACTTTCAGAGTAACACATGAGGGCGCTATAAATACATTCAACAATCTCTTACGTAAAGAGATATGGCAAGATGTTTATCATGCAACTGATGTTGAGAGTAAATATAATGCCTTTCATGATAAATTACAGTTCTATTTCAATATTAGTTGTCCTATGAAAACAACCAAACTTTACAAAAACAAAAAAACATGGGTCACAGAAAAAGTAAAATCTTCAAATAGTCTAAAGGATTTGTAGTTTGAGTAAATCATACCCTGAGCTAAAACCTCTATATTGACAAAAAAAAATATCAGCACAAAATTCTTGTTGAGACAACAAAAAGTCAGTTTTATTTTAACAAGATCTCTGAATCTTCTATCAAAAACAAAACCACATGGGCTGTCATAAATGAACTTAATGGCAAACAAAAATCTCACAAAAATATCTGTCTAAAAATAGAGGATACTAAAATCACAGATTCGGATATAATATCAAATAGGTAAATTTAATAATTACTTTACAAATGCACCAGAAGATTTAATTAGTAAAATAATTAAACCAAATTTTAATTTTCAGTTATCCAATGATTTTGTTCAAAATATTTTATTCCTATCTTATATAACAGAGGAAGAAATCTTAGACATAATTAAATATAAAATTAAAAATAAAGCATCGTGTGGTTTTGATGAAATATGAGGTATAGTAATAAAGAAAATTGCTTTTCACATTTTGACTCCACTTGCTCACATTATAAATGCTTCTTTCAGTACTGGTGTTTTTCCTAGTATGCTGAAAACGTCCATTATTTCACCGGTATTAAAACAAGGGGATTCTGAGTTAATGTCAAATTATCGACCATTATCTGTTCCATCAGTGTTATCTAAGATTATTGAATATGCAATGCTAAACCAACATTAACAATTTCTATGAGGAAGTTTTAATTTCAATTGAAAATAGTGAAAATCCAACTGCCATTTTTTGTGACCTCAGTCGTGTTTTTGATTGTGTACAACACGATGTACTCCTCGATAAATTGTACAGATATGGCGTTAGGGGAGTTGCCCATAGTTGGTTTCAATCCTATTTGAAAGACCGACACCAAATAGTTAAAATAAGACATGACTCCAAAATTTCAATGTCTGATCCGATTGTCAATAAGAATGGAGTACCACAGGGTTCCATATTGGGCCCGATATTATTTATCTTGTATATTAATGAACTACCATATGTAATAATATCTGATGCATTTGTATCACTTTATGCGGATGACTCTACAATGCTATATCGTAATAAGGACATACATTTTTTGCAAGATAAAATAACAAATTCACTGAAGACCTTCTCTGACTGGTCCAGTAATCAGTCGCTTCTGTTTAATGTTCAAAAAACTAAATTTGTATCATTTACATGCTGTGCAAACTCTACTAAACCTGATCTAAGTGTTGCCATCAATGGTGAGAGTATTTTAAGTTGTAGTGATGTGAAGTTTTTGAGAGTGACCTTTGACTCTCATTTATCGTTTAAGACTCATTGTTGGAATGTATGTAAAAAACTCAACTCTAAGTGTTATCAATTGAGAAACTTGAGTAGAACACTTAGTCAGCACCATCTTCGTCTTTTTTATTTTGCCGAAATACAGTCCACAATGAGTTATGGTATAACTGGCTGGGGTGGCTCTCCTAGTATAAAGGATGTTTTCAAAGCCCAAAAGCGTATTGTGAGATGTCTTGCGGGTGTTTCGTATGGTTGTTCATGCAGATACCTATTTAAGGAGTGAAATATATTAACAGTGTATGGAATCTACATTTTCGAGTTACTGCTACTGATTCATAAGAATAAAACAACTTTTTTATGTAACACCGATATTCATTCACATAATACACGAAATAAGAGACAATATGTTGTACTATACCGACATCTAGAATTAAGCAGGAAGTCATCCACTGTTTGTGGTTTACAATTGTTTAATAAATTACCTCAAAAATTAAAAAATATAAAATAAAAATGTATACCATTTTTATTCAGTTGCAATGCGAAGGCAAAACAATCTTACTTTTCAATTAGAATACGGAGTGCAGTCCAGTCCCTTGAACTGCGATTTTCGGCTCTTATTGGAGCCTCCATCGGAAGGAACGTAGGCACTGTTCTCCATTCTACCAAAACTATTTCGTCTTTCGTCTAAAAAATATAAATTCAACTACGGGGTTTAAAACCAAAGTTAAAGATTACTTAGTGACCATGTGTCCGTATACACTGGGTGAGTATTATGATGGTGTGAATACCCAAGCTGTAACACAATGACCACAATTACTTTAATTATTTTAATTTGTATTACGTTTTCTGTTTATATTATATGTTTTTATATGTAATTTTAACGTTTTAAATACTTAATTTTGTTTGTTCTATACTTCTATATAACTATTTACTGACTTGCTATAAACATTATTATGTAACTTATAGCAAAATAAACTATCTATCTATCTATCTATCTATCTATCTATCTATCTATCTTTCTATCTATCTATCTATCTATCTATCTATCTATCTATCTATCTATCTATCTATCTATCTATCTATCTATGTATCTATCTATCTATCTATCTAAGTGAGAAAAAAGGGTGGATTTGTGAGGTTGAGCCGAGTATAAGGATTGTTGCAGTTCTGGGTGACAGAGTACTGGTTGCAGACGTCGCCGTTCACTGAGAAGGCCTGATCCGCTGAGTTTGGCCGCTGCTAACAAGACGGCCAAATATACGGAACCCCTGTTCCTTCAGACCATGCAAACCATCCTGGGAAAGTTCTTTGCATGGCACCTCTTATAATAGGGGCTGGAGGTACTTGGTGTCAAGCGAATTCAAATATCCAGCTAATTCTTAACCTTTCACGGTTAGACATAAGGAATCTCATTACGAAGACCATTCAAGGCAGCCTGTTCATTCATAGTCACTTCATGAAATCCGCATCAGTGACTTATGAAACAAATTCCTAGCAATTTGGAACTAGAGTTCCCCAATTGCTAATTTTACTTTCCTTTCCTTTGGTCAGAGTTTCCTTTGGGACGGCTTCGCTTCGCGGTGGGTGCGAGCGAACACATTATTAGGAGGATAATATCTGCTAGAAGACCGTAGCAAAAAGAGCCAAACGTCGCTGGTTGGTCGGACCCGCGTTATCGGAGCGCGAGTGCGACCAACCAGGGAGATGTGCACTGGATCGATGACGAGGGGGGCTCATGATGAATTGGCCCCTAGACCGGCATGCCCAGGCACGCCAAACGAGGTTTTGGCTCCACTCTGATGAGCCCCGACCATATTGCTGGTCAGCACGGTGGTGTCAACTTCACACCGACCTTAGACGTGCTGAATACCGATGCCGAAGAATTCGTTCCGATGGGAAACCGTGCGGCGTTGGCCACTTATATCAACGAGTATTTTACATCTAAGTCAACATAAAATGAATTAGAAAGAGAAATCTATCGAATCTCGCAACCAAACCAAGCTGAGCAACTAAAACCCCTTTGGGGTAGCGATGGCACCCAAATATTAAGACAGTGGAAAGGGAATATAGAGCGATATTCTTATCAATATCTCCAGAAGACGATGAACCGATTTCTGATCCAAGGGACCCCACTTTGGTGAGCTATGCTATTACCGAAGCGGAAATCCTAGGGGCCTTACAAACCATGAAATGTTAAGCAGCCGGTCCTGCCTACTTAAAGATCAAAGAGCTGCGTAGGGTATCTGTTCGGAAATTGGTTCTCGTCTATAATACCACGCTCCAATTTGGTGTAACCCCAGAGGTATTAAAGAACTGTGGGACCACTTTTATACCAAATAGTGGCGATCCACTGGAGGTATATAATTGGCGCCCTATAACTATTTCTTCAGTTTTGATTAGGCTGTTTCACCGAATACTTGGTAAACGATTGTCGGTGCTTGACTGCCTCCGGGCCTATGTTAACAAGTAGAGTGTTAACATAGTAGATAGCGGCCTGCGGGCAACAAGTGACCAAAAGATAGGATTCATAACCCAAAGCATTTTTTATTCCCCTTGAGGGAATCTTAATTTTTTCTTAGAGTAGTGGTCATAAAAGCTATTTAGTGCCAAGTGTGCCACCTCCACGCGGTTAGGGGCGGGCAACCACTCCGTGGCCATTAGTCGGGTTCGTCCCGCAATAAGCTCCACGGTAGGGCTAAGAGTGCACTATAAACAATTTCGTGGGTGAAGGACAGTTTTGGTGATTGGTAGTTAGTTTATATAGTTACAGTTTTATTTAATTTTGTTAGAATGAGTGCGAAAGACATTCAAAATTCTCAAAGAGAAGGGGAGGAGGATGAGAGCTATTGCACTCATCTGAATCTTCGACTAAGTTCGAACTCGGCTGAAGAGCCAACTTTCGAGGATAATATTAATGAATTGGTGGAATATATTAATAACGATATGGACCCTACTAACCGTTTAAACAGAACTGGAAAGGATGGACTCAAAGCAAGAGTCACGGCTATAGCCATGAACATGGCCAATTTAGAAGGTCAAAACAAAATTCTGAGAGAAGTCGAAAGACTTAGAAATGAGAGTCAAACAAAAGAGAGAATGTCGTATGCGAGGGTAACTGCGCAGCCTGCAATGGCTACAAAAAGTGAACAGGAACGGAAAATAGAAATGAGGAAGGAGGAAAACACTCTATTCATAACGAGTGACAAAGCGACAACTGGTCGTAAGGTACAGGAGGAATTGACAGAAGTATTGAATCCTAGAACTGAAAAAATACGCATCAATAGAATGAAAACCGTTGGTAAGGCCCTCATTATTGACGCCGCTACTAAAGAAGACCTCGATAAAATTAAAAATCATACAATCGTTAAAAGGAACTTCAAATGCGAACTGCCTAAGAAAAGGAAACCGCTGGTCATATTATATGACGTGAGCAGTTCAGCAAAAGAGGAAGATATTATGGAAGACATAAGAGCTCAGAACTTTGAAAATATGAGCAAAGAAGAATTTGAAGACTCCTTTAAGGTAAGATTCAAAACTGGCCCAAGGGGAAAATCAACCGTCCATTATGTGGCGGAAGTGTCCCCTGGGTTAAGAAAAGCAATAATAAAAGATAAGATATACATAGGATTCAATGCAATCAATGTTAGGGACTACATAGTAGTCCCTAAATGCCTCAAGTGCCAGGACCTGGGTCATGTCGCAAAGCATTTCACAAAGGAAACCGCATGTAGTCATTGCGGAGGTGCGCATGAGAAGAAAGAGTGTGATAAAGCTGGACAGCCTAAGACTTGCATACCGTGCAAGGCGAGAGGAAAAGCCGACTGTAAGAAAGAGCATAAAGATTGTCCTACACACAAGATGTTGGTAGACAGGTTGATTCTCAAAACTGACTGGGGTAAGTAATTTCGATCGTGAAGATTGTATAAATCAATCAACACGTGAGAATACAACCCCTATGGAAGGACAATCATCTAAGACACCGTCAAAACGATTCCGGGATCGACTTAGACTACTTTCCTTTAGGAGGAAAAAGAAAAGTATACCAAATGTCAATAGCGAACAAGACAAACCGCAGCCAAAAGATGAGGCCGTGTTGGCTCTGTACGAAAATATGGAGGTCAACATGAGGCTATCGCGTCTCGAGGAGGCTACCATACTGATTGCTGCCTTGAGGCACATAGTCAGGAAGCTTCATCAAAGAGGCGACAAAATTACATTTCCTGTTCCTGATGCGGTGGATAGAATTCAGCTTAAGTGCTTGAACATACCCACGGACGCAGATGAACTGTTGCCATTGCTGAAGCAAGTCTTCGGTAGGAGGGGAGAAGTCTTTGATCTGGAAGAACTTTACAGTGACTTCGTGAAAACGTATTGGAGAATCGCAACGGATTATACTCAAAAATGGCCTCAGAGTCAAATACACACTCGACATCCGTAAGAATTAGAATGGGGCAAATAAACTGTATGAGAAGTGCTACTGTACTTCATGAAGTAAGGAAATTTGCAGAAGAACAAAAATTAGATATTGTATGTATGCAAGAAGCATACACAAAACATGGGAAAATACAGTTTATGCCCCTTACATCACAAAAAGCGAGTATAGGCGGTAATCCCATGGCGGTCACGGTATTGTTCAACAGTGAGATGAAACTTTTCCTGCTGAGGCAGTTCAGTGATGAGCACTGCGTTTGCGTTGAAGTACTAACAAAAGTTGGTAAAGTAATAATTGCAAACCTTTATTGTCAATTCAACGATGACATAGAACCATACATAGAGAAAATGAGAGCGATCTTTCTAGCATACAGAAATGAGAAGGTTGTGATCGTGGCGGACGCCATTGCGAAATCGATATTGTGGAATTCACCACAAACGGATGAGAGAGGCGCATTAGTTGAGGACATTATTATTAATGAACTGCAACTAATTGTGCATAATAGACCTGGAAATCCACCAACCTTCCAGAACAGAGCAGGCGCAACCAGTAACATAGATATCACGATATCAAATGTGAAGGCTGCTAACCTGGTCAAAAACTGGAGGGTTGTAGAACACGCGACCACCAGTGATCACAATTTTGTTGTTTTTGAACTTACAAATACGGCAAATAGCACGTATCTGTCATCGAAGAAGTACAATCTGGGTAAAGCAAATTGGGAGCAGTTGAAGGCTGAGTTCTTACCACCGCGTCCTATACTGAGGGGATGCAATGTACATGAGGAAGCTAAGCAACTAACCGCAGCAATAAGAACAGCAATGGATAAATCAATACCGAAAGTAGCTTCTGCTAAATCGGTAACCAACACAGCTTGGAAGGAAAGCCTAACGAGACTGAGAAGCAGAGTTAGGTCAGCGCGTAAGCGTTACCAACGATGCGGAATCTATCTCGAAAGGCAAAGACTTTTACAGAATTATAGGGAAATAAAAAATGAATACAGAAGGGAAATTGTGCAAACTAAGGCGAAGAGTTGGGAAATGTTCGTATCAAGACATCTGGAACTGGACATGTGGGGTGTCCCATACAAAATTGTATCCAACAAAATAAAAAGCCCAATAATGCTTTCAACGTTGTTGAAAGAAGACGGCTCGTTGACAGAGAGTTGGGAGGAATCAGCGGACATGCTATTGGATGTGTTGCTGCCTCCTGATGACCTAGAAAACGAGACCGAAATACAAACACAAATTAGAAGGGATATGATACAGGGGTATGAGACGCCTGACGTGCCAGTGACAGAGGAATTTACGGAAAATGAAATCTTAGAACATCTGAGAACAATGAAGAAAAGAAAGGCCCCTGGGCCTGACAATATTCACGTAGAAATATTACAAGTTCTAAATGAACAAGTAGTACCCACTCTCGCGGCCTTATATAATGAATGTATAAGGCAAAGAAAGTTTCCCAACAACTTTAAACAAGCTGATGTTGTGATAATAAGTAAAGGTGAAGACAAAGATCCAACGCAGCCAAAATCCTACAGACCCATATGTTTGCTAAACACTATGGGAAAACTGTTCGAAAAATTGCTGTATGCAAGGCTAAATCGTGTACGGAGCATAGACGGGCTACACCCGGACCAGTATGGATATAGGAGCGGGAAATCTACGGAAGACGCTATTAACAGGGTATATGAAATCATCGACAGTAGTGAACGGAAGTATGTTATGACTGTGTTTATAGACATTTCTGGAGCTTTTGACAATCTCTGGTGGCCTGCGTTCTTCGAAAGACTTCGGAGGATACGGTGCCCTGGGGACTTGTATGGGAGCTTCAGAAATTATTGCCAAGATAGGTATGCGAGTCTGAGCTGTCCAAATGATAAAAAAGACCAGGCACATCACGAAGGGATGCCCTCAGGGTTCGCTATGTGGTCCCATATTCTGGGATCTCATGCTGGAGGAATTGCTTGGCGAGATGACTGTATGTCCTAACGTGTTGGGGTGCATTGCTTCGATCTCTTGCTTATAATAGACGCTGATTCGAGAAGACAATTGGAAACCAAAGCAAATGAAGTACTAGAGGAAATTAGCAATTGGACGTCGAAATTTAAGCTTTCGATTTCTCAAAGCAAAACAGTATATAGCATGATAAAAGGTAGGCTGGAAAGAGATCCCATAATAAGGATCGATGGAAGGCCTATTAGAAGAACTAGTACAGCAAAATATCTGGGAATTGTTATTGATGAGGCGAGGCTCTTCAGTAAGCACATTACCAGCGTCTGTGAAAAAGCAACGAGATTAATGCATGGCATTGCGAGCCTGACGCAGAGGGACTACAGGGTTCCGTTTCGTCAAGTAAGGGTATACCTTAGCTCAATTCTAGCGTCCATAATAGGGTATGGAGCCAGTACATGGGCACACAGGTTAAAGAATGTGAAAAATAGGGAAAAAGTTGATAGAGCGCAGAGAGGCTTCCTTGTCAGAATGACTGGAGCCTTCAGCACAACACCGACAGATGCCCTAACAGTGCTCACAGGAGTTTTGCCACTTCATCTAGAAATAATTAGGAGAGGAAGTCAATATTGGCTTAGAAAGCACAAACATGAGAAAGTAAATGAGATTCTGGGTGTACTAGTACACAACAGAAATGAGAGAAATAACGAAATTGCGAGGAGGTGGCAAAATGAATGGGATGCGTCTGTGAAAGGGAGACGACTCTATCAGTACATGCCAAGATTAAATGATGTTCCGGCATACTTTAATCCAAAACCTGGACTAGTGCACTTCTTGACAGGACATGGCCCATACCCTAGTTATTTGCATAGATTCAACCTCAAGCAGGATGACCTATGTGAATGTGGACAGGTTGGAACACCTGAGCATGCGGTGTTTGACTGTAACATCTATGAAGACGTCGGAGACCTACGTCAAAGATTACAAACACGACAAATAAGAGATTTTAAACGATGAAGAATTGTACAATGACTTAAATGACCTAACGGATAGAGTGTCCAAAAAACAATTGGAACTCTACAATGAAAGAAGACGTATACGTTAGACAAATTGACGAAATCCTCAACAGCAATGTTAACAAACAAATGAATGATAAACTTAACCACGCAGGTGGATAATACAATTAAATTAAATTAGACCTAATGATAGACGAACTTGAGAGTTGGTAATTAGGTGCGTCGCGGAACTCTCTGGACAAGGTTTTGGACTAAGGGTCTAATGGCTCACCAGAACCGCCAGAGGGGAAAGCTACGCACTTATAAAATTGGAAACTTCAAGCGAGTTCGAACTACGGTAGTAGTTAGTAGAATAAGATGTCTTGATAGCAGGCCGCACTCAAGGTTGAGGGTGAGCAGCTCACGTTTTGAGTGCGGGCTGAAATCAAGACTTAGGTGAAGGTAGTTAATATTTAGTAATAGGTTCTTAGGGTAGTCTAGCATTTTGTAGGTCAATGTTGCATGAATGAAAGTTTGACGTTTTGCATGACGTAAAACTTTTCAATAACTCTATATTAATGGATTAGGGCCTACTATTTTATAGAATTAGTGTTTAGTAGATTTGTAGCTAGTATTTAATTATAAATAAAAATAAAACTGTTCTCAAACTAAATTAAACTGTTCAAATTCCGGCCAGGATTAGATCCTAGATGCCTGGTCATAATGTAAAAATAAAAGATGAAAAAAAAAAAAGATGTCGGTGCTTGACTACCACGATAACCAGAGAGGATTTCGTCAGATAGATGGCGTTCTATTAAACAATCTGACACTTCAGACGGTCTCAAAGAGCAAAGAAGGGGCCTTCGTCCGTACAACATAATCTCGATAGATCTACGCAAAGCCTTTGACACGGTTTCACATCGATCGATAGAGCGGGCGATGACACGGTTCGGTGTCGACGCTACGTTTAAGCGTTATGTGATGGACACGTACTTGAGGTGCCGTACGAACATCACCGCCGGTAGCGAGTCGACGAAAAGTATCAACTTGAATAGGGGGTGAAGCAGGGCGACCCGCTCTCGCCTTAAATGTTCTAACATGATGGTCGACGAGCTGATATGCAAGCTCGAGGAAGACATGCTCGGTTTGCCTATGGTAGATGGCAGAACGATCTCAGTGTTGGGTTACGCTGACGATTTAGTTCTGCTATCCGAGGCGCCCCGTAATGGGAACAAACAACTTCGGACAGCTGTCGAATTCTTTGAGAAGAGGGGGTGGCGATCAACGCTGGTAAGAGTGCCGCAATTACGGTTAACGTTAATCGTGGTAACAAGCACTCTTATTGCGTAACGCGCTCACTCTTCTCTGTCGGTAACGATAGGATAAGACAGTTGAAACCTAGCGAGTTGGTTAAGTATCTAGGGCGAAGGTATAACGCCATGGGTCAGACCAATGTAGCCTTCCAAGACCTGGAGACCCAGGTCGATCGAATTTCTAAATCTTGTTTAAAGCTGGTTCAGAAACTGAACTTGGTAAAGACATACTTGCTACCGAGATATATCGACACGCTCTAAAGTCCCACAATAACGCTGAAAGCACTAAAAGGTTTTGACAGGACCATACGCATAGTCATGCGAAGGATCTTACGTCTTAACAAAACGTGTGCGGATGCTTACATACACGCGCCCACTAGAGAGGGTGGTCTGGGCGTTATGACCATGGTCATGGACGTTCCGGCCATTCTAAGAAGGATATTGACTAGATTAATTGTCTCAGCTACTCCATCGACAGCTGCAATACTGCCCTTACCATACATCAGTTAACTCTGGAAGAACCATATTAAATGGACTTCCACCACCGGCAGCAGTTCGGCATCCATAGCATGTCAGTTGAGCGCGAGACTGGACACTGGCTATAGAGGAAATGGTCTTGCTCAAGGCTCAAGCCATCCAGAAAGCTCTGCCTGGGTACATAATCCACCGCACTACTGGTCGGGGAGAGATTACATAAAGGCAAAACAGTTGCGAGGAAATCTACTACCAACCAGAGGCATCCCGTCGAATCCACCAGATCAGCGACTTTGCCGGACGGGATGCGGCAGGACCGAGTCTCTGAGCCACGTACTTTAGAAGTGCTCTATAGCGCACTGGCAAAGATGTACGAGACATGACCAACTCGTGTCCTCTCTACGTAAATTCTGCGAGAAAAAAATGGTGGATATGTAAGGTAGAGCGACGCATTAGATCGAGCGATGGCACTTTGCGAATATCTGACCTTGTAGCGTGTCTGGGTGACAGAGTACTTGTTGCAGACGTCGCCGTTTACTGGGAAGGCCCAGATCCATTAAGTTTAGCCGCTGCTAATAAGATGGCCAAATACACAGAGCCTCGATATCTTCAGACCATGCAGGCCCTATATACTGGGAAAATCATATGCATGGCGCCTCTCATTGTTGGGGCTATAGGGACCTGGTGTCATGCGAATTCTAAAATCCAAAGAATTCAGAACCTTTCACGGTTAGACATCAGGACCTGATTACTAAGGCTATTTTTGGCAGCCTGTGTATTCACAGCTATTTTATGAAATCCGCATAAACAGCTTATGAAAAATATTCCGAGTGGAAAGACCGGCTTTACCGGAAATTACATTTAGATTTAAACTAGTTATATGTCTGTGAATGTCGTATTTGTTTTATGACGTCTTTTGGCGCTTCACGCATTGTCCGCCACTTTGGCAATTAAAATTTAAAATTAGTTTTCCAAGTCAGAGTTTCCTTTGGGGGTGGTCTAGCTCGTCCGGGTGCGCACAGTTAACTTTTAGGCCGATAAACTATGGCAAAAGATCGTGCCAAAAAGAGCCAAACGTCGCTGGTTGGTCAAATCCGCGTTATCGGAGCGCAAGTGCGACCAACCAGCGAGAAGTCATCTGGATCGATGACGAGGGGGGCTTATGATGAATTAGCCCCTCGACCGGCATGCCCAGGCACGCCAACCGAGGTTTTGGCTCCACTCTGAATCGCCTCTCCCATAGAAAACTCGAAGCCCCGTAGGTGCAAGGGACAGAGCGCGTCAGACTTGTCAAGATAAAGGCGTGAGGTGGGCGGCGGCCACCCCGGGTGGTGGTTAGGGGTAGGCCTTCCCCGGTCAATCATTCTGGATTTTGGACTGTAGCAGTTATGCGGGCAGAAAAACCCGAGGTCTGTGCGGCTTTTCTGTAAGTAAGTTGCGATATACGAAAGATAGTGCCACAGATTTAGGAGCGATCCATTGTTTAGTGAACGAATAACATCTTCGGGCTGTTTCACACGAAATGGTTGAATGTTGTGGTGGAACACGTAAAAATTCTGCACCCAAGTAGGGTACTTGCCCAAGATAGGGTAAGTTAACTAGGCCTAACAAGCCTAGTTGGCTTTTTTTATGCCTGTTAACAAAAATGGTGAAGGCGCCTCGGTTGGGCCCAGTGGGTCTGTTCCCCAGTCACCGGACTCCAATTCGGGAAACGCAGCGGTTGCGTCGACCACTGCCAGGGCAAAACGGCATGATGACGGAACTGGCACTGTCAATATTGGCGATTTTACTATCCTGTTACCTTTGGAGAAAAGTTTTTGTTCTATCTGTCTCTCGAGGGCAGGAATATTTTCTTCCTTTCATTAACTGAGAAAGTTTCTCATTATAAGAAGCTGCACAACGGGTCAGTACGAAAATTTAAATGCAGCCGATGTAGTAAGAGCTGGATTAAGAAATATGCGGCACTGGTTCATGTGGGAAAGTACAATCCTGCACCAGTGCCGGAGGCAATATCGCAAGTCGGTATCAGGTGTCAGCATTGCCCCTATGTGGCAAAGACGAAAGGTGGACTTTCCACCCATTAGCGGCATAAACATCCTATCGCAAGAAACGAAGCAAGGATTGCTGATATTGTACGTCCAGTACCGCCTCCTGAACAGTTGGTGGTCTGGACAAAAGTCTTCTCCGAGGAGGAGGTACCCCTTACTTACCCGGGAAAACTCTGAAGCAGATCAGAGATAAACGAAAGCAAATGCGCTATAAAGAGATGAGAGACCGTCATTTAACACCTCTGCTTGCTACCGCATGGGCGCCCGAAGGCATACTTCCCGGTATAGGCGGCTTTTTGACTCGACGCTGACGATGAGCCACCATATGCTGACAAGAACGCCATCCTCGTCGAGCAGGAGGAGGCAACAGCTGAAGAGGTCGAGGAAGCAGCCAACCCAATCCAACCTGCCGCTCCGTTGTTAAACAGGGAGTGGCAGAGGGAGATCACAAACACAATCCTCACCGGGCATAAGCCTACGAACGCATCACGATCTCCCATCGAGTGAGGTAATTGGCGAGCTCGAAGCTGGGATGCGGCGCGTGACCGATTTGAATGAAGAAGAGCACCAGGGATTCGTTGATTCAATGTATTCTCAGGTCTCAAAGTCATTCAGCCGAGTATGACCGCCGAACAGCCTAGACGGCCCATAAAGCCCAAATATGGCGGTGGACGAGGAAGTCGTAGGCGTTACCTCTACGTCCGCACGCAAGAACTGTTTAACAAAAATCCTGCCCTGGTGGCAAAATGCGTCAGAAACGGTGTGGACTGAATCGATACTCCCCGGAGTATTGGTTGCAGCGATTCTAACATCCAGGAACTGTATGAACGATTATGGGGTCGTAAGCCTACCATACTGGACTTGGATCTGGGAGACCCAGAGACCCCTCTGACCTACGATATCAATGACGTGATCACCATAACCGAGATAAAGTCAAAAGTCTCCCGGATAAAAGCTTCCACAGCTGCTGGGCACGACAAGATCCGTCGGATCGACGTTAAAAGGTCAGCGGCATTTGAAGTCCTCCACGTGTTTTGCAACATTATATTCGCGATCGGAGTCATTCTGTCCGAATGGAGAAAGAATCGAACAATCTTCATTCCTAAGGAGGGGAAGGATGGGTCCAAGGCTGTAAATTATAGACCAATCATTATCTTCTCCCTATTAAGCCAGATCTATTTCGGAGTAATAGAAAAACGATTGTATGATCGCGTTCAATTCTCGCCCAGACAAAAAGGGTTCGTCACCGAATCTGGGTGCTTCGCAAACGTTAACTTGCTGAATGAGTTGCTAAGGCACTCTAAAGTCCACCAGGGCATAGCCGTGACAGTGCTAGACATCGCAAAGGCGTTCAACACAATATCTCACGAAGTTCTAGCACCTGCTCTACGACAAAAGGGCGTCCCTACACATATCCAGAGGTTGGTAAGGGATGCCTACAGCAACGTTCAAACCTCACTCGAACTCAGACAGGCACCAGTCGATGTATGTCTCCAGCGTGGAGTTAAGCACCCTAAATCCGTTTCTATTTAACGCAGCAGGCGAACCCCTGCAAAAAACGCTGGAAAGTAAGCCAGGATACAAGGTGAGCGCAGAGACAAACGTATCTTTCCTTGCTTCCAAAAAGCCAACTACACGATGTGGGGGTGTATGTACTTTAGAAGCCTGGGGATGGACATTGCTAAAACTAAGTGTTCCACCTTCTGCATTCGAACGACGAGCAAGACCTAGTGTGTAGTTAATCCTGGTCTTACATTCGATGACGGTAAAGGCATCCCGGGGTGTGGGCACGTTGATGACCTTGTCTATCTAGGTGTTCAGTTGTCTCCCTGGGCGGGAATGTCAAACCAAAATGTCTGCGAATGCCTTGCAAGAGATCTAGCTAGGGTCGGTAAACTCGCACTGAAACCACACCAAAAGATAGACTTAATCATCGTCTACATCCTCCCACACTACTTATATAAGCTGAATGCCATTATACAGGGTCTAAGAGGAAACAGTAGCCATCAACAGGTAGCGAAAACGCGTTCCAAGATTACGGCTGTAATTTTGAATATTTTTTCGAGATATTTGGCACACGTATTCGTAATATAATAAAGAATGGCGGTACAGAGCTCAATTTGAAAAATATATTAATATGTGGAAATTACTCTGTAATTAAATACAATATTAAAAAACGAGCCTGTACCGCCATTAAGAAGAACAAAAAAATACACTTCCTTCAAATAAACTTTTTTATCCGATGCCTAGATTTTGTGTCATTTTGGAACTACTAATGAAATAAAAAATTTTAGTAGTTTCAAAATGACACAAAATCTAGGCATCGGATAAAAAAGTTTATTTGAAGAAAGTGTATTTTTTTGTTCTTCTTAATGGCGGTACAGGCTCGTTTTATTAATATTGTATTTAATTACAGAGTAATTTCCACATATTAATATATTTTTCAAATTGGGCTATGTACCACCATTCTTTATTACATTACGAATACGTGTGCCAAATATCTCGAAAAAGTATTTAAAATTACAGCCGCAATCTTGGAACGCGTTAATGACATTCGAAGTCTCGACCAAGACCTAAGAGTGGAGTATAAAGAAATTTTGCACTTGCCACAGGCGACCACAGACTGCCTGTTGTATTGTCGCAAAAAAGACGGTGGGTTAGGCTTACCCAAACTCGAATGGCTCCTAACAGGGGGGACTTACGGGCAGGATTTAAGTTTTTAAACAGTCCTGACCTGGTCATACGAGCTCTCGCGGTTGATACCGCACTAGAAAACCGAATCAAGCGGTTGGCGTTGGCCGCTAGAATTCCGTGACCGGCAGACCCGGAATCTTTCAAATATTACACTCGTAACCAAAAGCGAAGGGAGCTCGCAAGGTGGCGTACTCTGAAATCGTAAGGAAAATGAGTTAAGTCCTTCACTGATAGCCCGATATCTAATAAGCATAAAGTTGGCTTCATGATAAGGAACTGTTAACCCTTTGAATGCTGCGGACGTCATTTGACGTCTTTGATTTGCCGTGCCTACAGTGCTATGGACGTCATTTAGTTATTTTGATTTGCCGTGAAGTGCTGTGGCCGACAATTGCAGTTTCCTGCGCACGTGTTCATTTGTGGGTAATTCAAGGCGGGGCTAGCGCTTGCTGAGTAGTGGGCGGTCTCTTTACGTCTGCGTTTAGATGTTGTTATTCACTCATTGCCGATGCTTGTCCCAACACGAAAACATTGCGATTTCTATCAGTTTTACTTTAGTATTGCATCATTTTTACATCAGTATCGTCCTATTAGTTTTTATAAATAATGGACGAGCAGCAACCGGGGCCTTCAAAAGCGTTACCAAGACCTAAGAAGGGGCAGTTTTATACTGAAAAAGAGTTACTTGAAATTCTTACTCGAAGCGACAGTGAAGACGAATACATAGAAAATACGCAAAATGCTTTAGATTCCGATGAAGAAATGGACGTTGCTCAAGAGCCCGAAGACCAAACATCGAATAATACCTACGATTTTCTCTGGAAAAAAAAAGACCTTCTACCAAAAACATTTGCATTTGACTCGTCAGAGGTTGGTTGCACAATTGATGGGCTGACTGCTGAAAATAAACCTTTGGATTTTTGTAAAGTATTTTTTACGGACAATATAGTAAATCATATAGTTACGGAAACAAACAAATTTTATATTTACGTTTGTGAACATGTGGAAGTATCCGCTAAGTCACGTTTGAAGAAATGGAAAGATACAGATTTCAATGAGATGTGGTTATTTTTTGGGATTACATATCTGATGCCTCGTGTAAAAAAATTGCGCCTCAGTGAATACTGGTCAACAAACACACTATTATCTACTCCAGCATTTTCTGAGCTTATGTCGCGTGACAGGTTTTTTCTGATTTTGCGAATGTTGCATTTCTCGGACAACAATCTGCCAAAAAACGGCGACAGTTTGGTCAAGATTAGAGCAGTAATAGACCACGTACGTGATGCTTTCCGAAACGCTGTCAAGCCGCATAAAGAATTGTGCATAGATGAAAGCCTTTTGCTTTTCAAAGGCCGACTCTTTTTCAAACAGTACATACCCTCGAAGAGACATCGATTTGGTGTAAAGTTTTTTGTTTTATGCGACGCAGTGACTGGGTACATTCTCGATTTTGTTGTCTATACTGGAGCAACAACTGACTTACAAACGAATAATTGTAATTTGGGTAAATCTGGCGATGTGGTGCTAACGCTTTTGGCACGCTATTTGGATAAAGGTCATACTTTGTATTGTGACAATTGGTATACAAGCCCCAGTCTGTTTGTATGGCTGTATAATAGAGCTACAAATGCGTGTGGAACTGTGCGGAAAAATAGAAAATATATGCCGCAAATGGCAGAAAAGCTTCAGAGAGGAGAATGGAGTTTCCGAAGTGATGACAAATTGCTGTCGCTAAAATATTGTGATAAACGAGAAGTATACATGCTTACGAGCTTACATAACAACACCGGTATGGAAACTGGTAAAAAAGATCGCCTCACTGGGAGGACAATTGTAAAACCCCAGTGTATTGTTGCATACAATAAGTTTATGGGTGCAGTAGACAAGACGGACATGCTACTGAGTTCAGTAGAGTGCGTCCGAAAAACTGCGAAATGGTACAAAAAAGTTTTCCTTCACCTTATGGATATGGTTCTGCTCAATGCAAACGTTTTGAATAATATAGTAGCAAAAACTAAAACTTCGTTGGCAGAATTTCAACTGACACTCATCCAACAGATAGTGGAAGAAAATCACAAGGGGAAAATGCGCACGTCAGCAGGTCGAAGATCAGTCGACGACAATCCATTGCGGCTTACTTGTAGGCATTTTTCGTCGCATGTACCTCCCACAACAAGTAGGAAAGTTGGACTAAGAAAATGTGTTGTGTGTGCCAAAAACAAAAAAAGAAAAGAAACAAGTTTTATGTGCCGTGAGTGCAATGTGCCTTTATGTGTTGTGAATTGTTTTGAAAGATTTCACACCATCAAACATTTTTAGAAAGTAAGTTCTACATAACAAATGACTATTTGGTTTTATTTTTTGTTTTGGATAATTTTGTTTTTCTTTTGTTATGGATAATTTTGTTGTTTTTTTGTTATGGATAATTTTTTTGTTTTTATTTGTTTTGTTAACATTTGTTTACATTGAATTTGAATGCAAAAATATGTGCAATAATTTTTTAATTTGTTTTATCTATCTTTCTATCCTAAGTTTTTCTAAACAATAGCGTTTTTGTATTTTTTTGTAAAATTTATTTTGTTTCAAAAAAAATAAAAAAAATTATAAATAATTACCCAATTATTTTGTTTATATAAAACAACGTTATAAAGAATCATTTAGTCGCATTATTTAGCGCGAAAGCGGCCGACCGTTTTGACGTCAGAAATAGCCGCACTGGGGCATGAGTATCGCCGGAGAGAGAGCCGCATCGAAAGGGTTAAAGTCAAGCAGACTATCAACTGCTCCGCTAATGAGGGTAAATAGCATGGCGAACAGAGTTGCAATGAACAGGGTAAGGCCACAACCGGATCTTACATGCCGCCGGTTCAGTTTGAGACACGGCCACATACTCGGTCAATGTCGGCACACAAAACCAAGTAGGATTCGGAGGCACGACGAGATCGTAGATCTCTTAGTGCAAGAAACGACGAAAGAGGGACCTACGGTAGCAGTAACTAAGGAACCCACGTTAGTGATTCCCAATGACGGGAATCTAAAACCTGACCTGGTGATTCAACGCCAGGGAAGGGTCTTCGTGGTCGACGTAACAGTTCGCCACGAAGATGGGGAAAGTGTTGCTCTTGGGACATTTGATAAAATAACTAAATATGTAGCGTTTGAAAAAACTCCAACATTAATTTTATCCTAATTCTAAAAAGAGTATCTATTTTTCCAATTTATTTCATGAAGTAATTTACCATAAAAATTCTGAACCGCCCCTGCTCCTGAGTATTACAAAATATTATGCAATGTTAGGAAAGTACCCAACTCCCCTGTAATTTGTGTGTTGAACTCGTCTCAAGTAAATAAATTTTTGTCAGATAAGCACCTCTAAGGACCAGTTTCGCTTGAAATGCGCAACAGGTTGGCAGCGGTGAATGATTTTGTCCCGCGAAAGTCAGTCCAACGGTACCCTTCGGCTGGTGTGTGTTAAGCCAGTCGTGTGGGACTCATCAAAAAACTATTACTTTGCCGGTAACGAGTATAGTATTGTCGTTTTGTGAAGTTGTATGAAAGTTTGCAATGTACTGGAGTACTCGTGGATGATTTTACCCCATGATAATGGATTTGTATGGTGGAAATCGGGTACTCCGTATAAGTTGTATGACGCAGTTCTATAAGCCGGCATTGTATAGAAGTCTCTATATCCTGTTTTATGATGTTCTGGTCCTGTTCCTGTACTAAAGTCCCGATTCACCGAAGAGATGTCTTTCCTGTCCCAAATTCCAAGAAATGAAGTCTACCCCTGTTTGGAATGCCCCGCCACGCCTCGTGTCAAAAGGACACCGATGTCTTTTTTCCTGTTCCATTGAAATTGAAGCCCCTGTGTCAGAATGAACCCCTTCCCCTCCGTGTAGTGTTTGAAGTGTGACGATGGGATTTTGTTTAAAGAAAATGGTATGAGATATTGTTTTTGAATAAATCCAGAGTAAATAGTAAAATTGCAATTGGTAAAGAGTTTAAATATAATAATAGTTTGCTTTCATAATGGTTGATGGCAGTGACTGACATTTGACAGCTCCGTCAAATATTATGTTTGACACACTGCCCAACAAGGTTAAAAATTTTTATGTATGTAAAAATCAGGTGAAATAATAAATTTTGTTTATTTTTGAAAATCAGAAAATATTGTAAATCCTCTATTGTCCATAGTAGTCATGTTTGTAATAACTGTAACTTCATATTTGAGAGTATTTTTTTATAGTAAAAATAAAGTCTAAAGGTTTGAATAAACATTGTAAAATGTACCTTTTTTATTTTTCTAACCCCTGTGGAAAATTATTAACTAGATCCTAATGCAACTGTAATGAGTTTTAGTGTAAAGGAGAAGGAAGTTGGCAAAGAAGCCAAGATTGAGGATAATGATTGCACAATTTGACCCAACGAGGAATCTAAGATGAATGTCCCCCAATTGGTATCCGTAAGTAGCCCAAATGTCCAGTAAGTACCCATATGTGAACCAGAGGATTTATTTCGAACGGCGTCCATTTTTAAATAGTAGAAAAGTCCTCTAGTCTGAGTAAGTATCCTTTTGTATTTGGTTATGGTAGTTAGTCTTCTTAACACCCCTCCCCCTCCCCCTCCCTAACGAATCTGCGACCTAGCCACCGCACAACCAATGAGCTGCCGTCTCGCAAAGGTCTGCGTGTCTGCTTCTTCTACTTTAGTCCCATTCCGACCCCCAGTATCTTAGTAGCTAGTCTTATCCCTGTCCCCATTAGAGCAGACATGTAAAACGCTTCAAATATAGCCCACTGCTGTCGCCAATCAGGCAAAGGTTTGGTTCCACCTTTGCCGAAGTCCTACCCATAGTGGTTGGGACAAGAGGAGCAATGTCCACGTTTACGTTTTCCCAGTGTAGATTTTAATTCGATCCCCATACTTTCACGGCTTCTACTTAATTGCCTGTAGCCCTTAGGACCTATATCCGCGTGTTTTTCTCAGAAAAACATATGTGCGTTCCAATGCCATATTCCCCATAAACCGTCTGTTTTCACATTCAACGTGGGTATCTAGAACTGGAAAAAATCATTAACACTTAATCCCTTAAATAGCCATAACTTATTGGAGAATTATAGTTCTGAGACATTTGACGACTATGCCGATGCATGTTATTAAGGCTCTTTTTTGGATGTTTCTCGGGACCGTTGACAAACTCGCGTACCCCAAGTCGTCAGTCTTATTTAAGCAGAAATCTGAGATATCTTGGCATTCGTGAGTTAAACTTTGTGGCAGTAAGTTAAGCCGTCTCAGTCATGTAGTGAACGTTAGTTGTTTTGTGATGGACCAGCCCAGACTAGTCTGGTAAGTCGTTAAAAAACCTCTTTTCTTCATAGAACACTCGCTGTGAATACCTAATTTTGTTCACAGGGCTGGTCCCTGGCCCAAGTCCCAGCTACCACCTATCGCTGGTATCTGAATCCACATTACACTGTGGCCAAAGCTATTCTTTGTCGTTCCTTTTATTTTGACTTCGCAGCTGGGTAAATGACCTGGCCTAGATAAGGAATGCCTCTAAGGGCATCCTCTACATCTGTTTCACGTAAGTTACGCATTCTTTATTAGAAGTATTGAGATGTCTTCTCGCGTGTCCAGAGCAAGGACCTTATGTTTGTGTTTCTTCCGTGGGATAAGTTCATTGACTTACAGTTTTAGTCCATTTTTAGTGCTAATAGTGACATTTACATATATGCCGGTCACTTGTTTTTTATTTTTAATATTTAAATAAGAGACATTTCGCCATGTAAATTTTTTGAGTATCTTTAGAGTATTATTATTGAGTATGATTAGATTTATAAATAAACAAAGAGCTCTTTCTTTTTTGTTGTAAGTGAACGGTAAGAATAAGTTTTATGTAGAGTATCGATTTTTTATTTTTTTGAGTAACTTCAGTTTATTTTTTTGAGTTAATAGTGGTTTTCGTTCACTTACATTTTACATTTCGTATTTTGTTGGTTTTATTGTGTTGGTGAATACACCAATGTATATGCAATTTGTTAACCATTTTTAAATAATTATTGTGTAATTTTTGTTTTTGTGGTTGACGTTTTTACGTTTTATTTGAATATATTATGTGAGCATTAAGAGATTTCATTGAGCATTTTAATAAATGTTTTGTAAAGTGTACGATGTCGTTTTTTATTTATTATTTACAGCTCAAGACTAAGAACAATGTTGTTTTGTCGTAGTAGAGTTACTAATTTCTTTGTTGCGTTACGTATCGTTAATTGTTCCTTTGTAAATTTAAAACGGTTAAAATTTAATGGCGCCCAATATTTTCATTTGTGTATTCAGTATTTACGTTTTCTTAGAGTCCAAGTGTCAAATCATCAGTTAATATTATCTATTTATCTTTTGTTTATCGTCGTTTCATTAGCTCTATTAACATACCATTATTTATTCATTTAACATCTTTCATTGTAACAGAAGCCCAACCCAAAGAACCGCGCCCACATCTCTTCCGACTGAGCAACGTGGCCTTTGTTTCGTCAATGGAAACGATTGGACCTTTCCATCTTTGGTCATTCCTTATTTCATCTAAGGATAATATCGTCCTGATCCTTCTGGTTCAGCCTTTATGACCTCTTGTCCATCCGATCGTTATACAGGGAGACGTTGAGCAATTTAAAAAAAGCTTGGAATAACGTCTAAGTCCGTCCATAAAACTATTTCTTTGTGCAGCCTTAGTAGTTTAGACATCTATCACGATTTCATCAACTTTAATGCTCCTCTTTGACGGTAATATCCGTGAATTCGCCCACTCAGGGAGAAAAACTTTTGGCATTAGCGCATGAATTACCAGTGATTCGATTAGTTGGTTGGTGCTAACTCTAAGCTTAAGTCTGCCCATGTTTCAATGGTATCATAAAATATTTTAACACCTAACGTTGAAACCAAAGGCGAAATTATTAGGATATGCAACTGCAAGACAAGCGGCCATGCCGTGATTATTAACGCGGGTGTCAGGCATGCTTGTCGGTTTTAAACCCAAAGCCTCCGTAGCCAACTATGGTTACTCTTCTAAAGGGTACGCACAGGGCAGGCCAGGTCTGTGTGAATCGGAACGCTTAGGTTACTTTGTTACCCGAGGCCTTGGGCCAATTAATTATCCTACCAGCTAAACTCGGTAGTTGGTCGTGTCCCCGCTAAAGCCCACCTTGCGAACACTCATAAGCGGGTCTCTGGACGAACTTAACACTATTCGGAAAGATTCCCAACCTGACTGCCCATGGTGTCTGGGCCAATTAATGATCCTGCCAGTTAAAATCGGTAGTTGGTCGTGCCCCCGCTTTGATACACCAGGAGGGGACCTGCGGAGGCGAAAGAGGTAATGGTTGATTCCGACAGGCAAATCGAATACTTTAAATTAATAATACATACTAAAGTATGTACGTTAAACAAATGCAGTTACATCTTTTAAGAGTTAGCACACTCAGGCCTGTGAGCTATCTTTACTCATTCTACATGCATCGATGGTCTCACAGGCCTTTTTTACCAAATTTTATTGGACGAGGACTAAGGTCCGAGCTTCTGTTGTGACGTATTAAATGTGTGTGTTACATTTACACACTTTAAATTTTAACTTAATTTATTATTTTATTTTTACAATATTTGTAACCAATAAACAAGGTGGCGAGTACTCACGATTTGAACTGAAGCGCTAAACCGTCTTACAATCGAATCACATCGAACTCATGAGGGCAGGGTAATTGTGCAGCGAGTCGTAAGGCATAGGCGCAGTGCCACGACGGCGGAAAGTATCTCCTGTAGAATGTAGGAATACTTACGGCAGCCTCCACGAGGCCTTTGAACATTCGATCTAGCTAATTGCCGTTCTCTTAAGAGACCCGTTCTATGCTATTTTTCTCTGAGCGTGATAGAAATCCTAGCTGACAA
Source organism: Diabrotica virgifera virgifera (assembly GCF_917563875.1). NCBI lineage: Eukaryota > Metazoa > Arthropoda > Insecta > Coleoptera > Chrysomelidae > Diabrotica > Diabrotica virgifera. The sequence goes on along the minus strand of NC_065451.1, from coordinate 82,171,587 downwards.
ATGCTATTTTGGACTGAGTAGACATATGAGAAGCAGAAACTTAGACCAAAAAACAAAAATAACCATATACAAAACCCATATACAACCAGTGTTGACATAAGGATCAGAGGCATGGACCATTTTCAAGGCAGATGAAAACCTTATATTTGCTTATATTTGAAGGAAGGATCCTGAAAGGGATATTCGGTGGCGTCTATGAAAATGGTGTTTGGAGGAGGAGGAACAACTACGAGGTATACCACAGATATCAACAAAAATTTGGTGGTAAAGACGTAGTATCTCTTATAAGAATAGGAAGACTAAGATGGGCAGGACATCTAGTAAGATCACAGCAGAAAAACCCTCCCAGAAGAATCCTTATGTCACAACCTGTGGGAAGTGGAAATAGGGGTAGGCCAAAACTCAGATGGAAGGATGGTGTGGATGAGGATGGGAGAAAAATAGGCGCAACAAGCTGGCAACGGTTGGCAATGGATAGGGCTGACTGGGGTAATAGACTAGGGAAGTCGAGGCTCATACATAGGGCTGTAGCACCATTGATGATGATGATAGAAACTATCTCCGTCCTTGGCAGGGATTCCCTGGAATGGAGTTGCCAAAAGTGTTAGATAGTGGGCGAGCAAGCAGGGGTCAGGTAAAGATGGTCCAAGGTCTCATGTCCTAAAGGGTCCCAACCTGGCCCTCCCAAGTCGAAAGACAAGGCGACCGCGCCGACCGTAGGAAAGTCCTCATGTATCGCGTGAACAGATTCTAGCCAAATGCCTCGTCATCTAATTAGTGACGGGCATGAATGGATTAACGAGATTCCCACTGTCCCTACCCACTATCTAGCGGAAGGGAACGGGCTTGGAAAAATTAGCGAGGAATGATATACTACTACTACTACTACTTTAGTTTAATATTTTGAAAAAAAAAATTTAATTAATAATTTTTGTTTTCTCTTAGTAGATGGGGAATGTGACGTTCCACTCCTTATTTAATGAATTATTTAATTATTTTTAGAATAATTTTCTTTCAATTTTAATTAAAATATAACTTAAACCAATCACAGAATTTTTAAATGCGTGTTGACGTCACATTTAAATGTGGCAGCATTGTCGGTTTCTTGGATTGGCAACAGCTGTTGTAGAGGGGTATCGATAATTGTAGCTGTCACTGGTCGCCGAAGGAGACGCCATTGTTTGGCTGGAAGTGAGTCAAGTAGCAAGTGGCGGGGTCAGTGAACTAAGATATTTTATCTAGAATTCCACGTTCCAGGTTATAATTAAATAGTATATTAAGTCATCCAGCATTATTGAATACAGGGAACGAGGGTGAAGAATTTTAGTGCAAATCTACAAGAGCTTAACCTCGGTATTAAAAAATTCTTGTTAATATTATTCAGCCATATTGAATTTTCTTAATTAATTTGCTGATTAGATTTTATGTAGATTATTTCCATGATTTTATAAAACTCATCTAGAGAAAATTGTATGTTCGTTGTTGATTTTTGCTTTTAGTTACAAAATAGGGTCCATTTAAATTCATTTTTTTATATTCCTTTGAAGTCCTTCGGACATTCAATCTTTTGAAATACCTAAATGGTCAAATAAGTATCTGTTGCGTAGTCATACCATTTCATCGTTATACAGGGTGTAACAAAAATACAGGTCATAAATTAAAGTACATATTTTGGGACCAAAAATAGTTCGAATGAACCTAACTTACCTTAGTACAAATATGCACATAAAAAAGTTACAGCCCTTTGAAGTTACAAAATGAAAATCGATTTTCTCGAATGTATCGAAAACTATTAGAGAGTTTACATTGAAAATAGACATGTGGCATTCTTCTGGCAGGAAGATCTTACAAGAAAAATTATAGTAAAATTTGTGCACCCTCTCAAAATTTTATGTGGATGTGTTCCCTTAAACCCCCAAACTTTTGTGGTACCATTATTAAATTAAAACAAAATCCATGGGAAAATCCCCAGTAGCTGGCTGTATACCATAATTAAAAAATCATACAGAAGTAAAAACTTCGTTTGTATAATGGTATAAAAAAGTGTTATTAAAAACCATTAAATGCCATCTAAAAGGATTTGCAAAACATTTTCAATCTAGATCAGATCATCCTCAGTGCGTTCTGCTTAGTACATGAAACTAGCAACTTTATGAAATTGGTAACATCGAGAATTATGGTTTACATAATAATTGTATGATATTTATAACGACTCCAAGTCGATATTAAAAGATTAAATGTGTTAGGAGTGCTCAAAGGGCAACATGGTTCCCTGCTAAGAACTTGTGGTTCTTGTCAGTTCAATGGACACAGACCAGGCTGGGCCGGTATGTAATATGTTATGTTAAATATATTTACTTTATTTAAATGTACGGATTATGAAGAAGAATGTACGTCAGTGATTCTCAACCTGTGGGCGCGCCCCCCTAGAGGGGCGCGCTTTTAGCAATGGGGGGCGTGAAAATATAAAAAAAACACCTAAAACATTGACTAATTTACTAAAATCAAAGCAAAACAAAATTCTGACAAACCAAAAAATAAAATACCCATGAACAAGGAGCTATACATACGTATGAGCACTGAATACTAAATCAACAAGTTTAATGTAAATTAGTGACTTCCTTGGGCCTGTTTAGCAGAGCAAAGCTTAGCGAAACAGGGTGTAATATTAGAAATAGACGCTCTCAGTTCTTTCTCTATATTTAGCTGCGATCTATATTTGGTCTTTAAAGCAGCTATCGCGGAAAATCCTGTTTCGCATAGGTAGGATGGTGAAAACTGTAATAGTATACGGAACGCTCTGGTTTTCAGTGCAGAAAACTCATCATTTACCCCTGCCCAAAATTCAAAGAGGGATCTAATATTAAACTGTTTCTTGATTTCGGCATTTGCTGTGAAGTCTATGAAGGTTTCTTCTTCTGCAGTAGAGAGCTCTTCGGGTGTAATTTGAAACGGATTCCCCACCGACTCATAACTATTAGGTATGTATTAATTGGTCGTCGGCAAAAAAGTATCTTTTAAAATTTTTTGTCAGCATTATCAATGCGATTTTGATTATCAATGGTTACAAAAACAACTTTCACGTGTTGTTCTTCAACCTGGTAAGTTTTAAAACATTCATCCACATTTTCAAATATTTCTAGGTTTTCTGCTTTAAATTTCTGCTCCACAATTTCAATTTTCTACAGAAAGCGTTAACTTTATCATTCGTATCAAATATATGTGTATTGGCCCCTTGAAGTTGTAAGTTCAAAATATTTAGTTTCTCGAATATATCAACCAAGTAACTCAATTTTCATCAAAAATAAACCATCGTGAAACATCTTGGCTTGCGGCCTCTTTTCTTCTTCTAGAAAAATGGCGATTTCATGTCTTAATTCAAAACACGCTGTAAAAATTTCACACGTAATAACCAGCTTGCCTCACAATAAAATAATAATGCTGAATGTACCGCATCCGTGTCTTTGAAAAGTACAGAAAAGATTCTAGTTTTCAAAGGTCTCATTTTTATGGAGATAATTAACTATTGTTACAACCATAGTTAGCACAATATTCAAGCCAGAGCTTCTCTGTTGATCATACAGTGTCTCTATTTTTGCTTCATTTATAATATAATCACTTAACATAACAAATAATGCAAGCGACTTTGCTATCAATTCTATTGGTTTGCAGAAAAGTAGTTCTACTACTGATCTGCCATCACAAAATCGAACGTAGGCAATAAAATGAGCATATTTATTGCTACTGTTGCCTCATGAAGCTGAATCGAAAACAGATTTTCACGCAACTTCCTGATTAGCTGATCCTGTACATATTCAGCTATATCACCAATTCGACGGGCAACAGTATCATTTGATAGAGGTATAAACTCCAATTTTTTAGCAAAATTATCTCCAAACACAGTTTCTACAATTTTGATTGCAGTTGGTAATATAAGATCTTCCCCAATAGTGTTAGGCTTTTTAGATCTGGCTATTTATTATCAGACTTTATAAGAGGCAAGTAAAGCTATTTCATTCACAGTCAAAGTTTTTATTAAAACTAATTTTTGCTTTTCACACCATCTTAATTTTAACTCGAAGAATTCTCGGGGTTTGTTAATGTACTCACTATGAAGCATATTTATTGCTACTGTTGCCTCATGAAGCTGAATCGAAAACAGATTTTCACGCAACTTCCTGATTAGCTGATCCTGTACATATTCAGCTATATCACCAATTCGACGGGCAACAGTATCATTTGATAGAGGTATAAACTCCAATTTTTTAGCAAAATTATCTCCAAACACAGTTTCTACAATTTTGATTGCAGTTGGTAATATAAGATCTTCCCCAATAGTGTTAGGCTTTTTAGATCTGGCTATTTATTATCAGACTTTATAAGAGGCAAGTAAAGCTATTTCATTCACAGTCAAAGTTTTTATTAAAACTAATTTTTGCTTTTCACACCATCTTAATTTTAACTCGAAGAATTCTCGGGGTTTGTTAATGTACTCACTATGAAGCGTTTCCCAATGTCTTTTTAGTTTATTAGGTTTCATGCTGCTCAAAGTATATTATTATTGCATAGATATATTATTATTGAACGAGGGGGGGGGGCGGTTAAAATAATTATGGAAAATTGGGGCGCAAATGGTAAAACGTTGAGAAACGCTGATGTACGTAATAGTTAAAATAAAAGAGGTCGGAAATACATACATTTGTTGAACTACATAGCCGTAACACCGACCACGTGGTCGCAAATGCGGGATATTAGCTTTGTCATAAATACTTTGTTAATTTTTATATGGACAATCAAAATAGTTTCTTTGCAATTGAAAGCTCTTTTGGTATTCATTAACACAAAAATTTAATTCCGACCACCCTTTTTAATAACAGTAACAATTATACAACTAATACAATTTAACGTAAACGGTGATTTTTATATATTGACCTGAATTATTTTGCAATTACTTACATATTTGTTTTTTCAATCAAATTAGGCAGAACAACTATGCAATTTGTGTCAGCTTTTAAAATATTTATGGCTGAGTATATATTTTGTGATAAGAAAAAGGCTAAGTCATTATTCGGAAAAAAATACTGGGGGAATATCAGGCAGGTTTTAGAAACAACAGATCAACGACTGACCAAATATTTGCCTTAAAAGAAATACAAACTACCTTTTACGAACATAAAACAGTACTATATGCTTTGTTCATAGACTTTAGCAGGCTTACGACAAAGTAAATAGACATCAGATGTACGAACTAATGAAAGAATTGGGGATACCAAGTAAAATTGTCAGGATGATAAAGATGACGATGGAAAACACAACAAACGAAATAGCTTGGAATTTAACATCCAAATATATACATCATATATACATCCAAAAAGTTTGAAACCAAGGAAGCATTACGACAAGGAGACCCACTATCAACAATGGCATTCAATCTAACATTGGAAGGAACAATCAGGAAAAGCAGAATAAACATGCAAGAAACGATATTTTAAAACGGCCACCAATGCATAGCATTTGCAGATGATCTGACGCTATTAGCAACAAGCAAAAAAGAACTACAAAAGTTAATGAAAAACATAATAACAGAAACCAAAAAATTCTGACTTAAAATAAATGAAGAAAAGACAAAGTATATGATAATGGGAAAGATCCAAAAAGAAAAAGAGAATAACATCATAGTACAAATAGATGGAGAAAAAACATACTCGTTCAAAAGAGCCAAAGAAATTTTTACCTGGGAGCCAAAATAGATGAAAATGGTCATGAAGAAGGGGAGATAAAGGCAAGAATAGCTAAAGGAAATAAAAAATATGGAGCATTACGCACATTATTGAAATCCAAATACGTATCAAGAAAAACAAAAATAAGAATTTATAAGACTGTTATCAGACCTACAGTAACATACGCAAGCGAAACATGGGTGCTCAAAAAGTCAGAAACAGACCTTTTAGAAAGATGAGAGAGAAAAATGCAAAGAGCAATATATGGAGGTGTGAAAATAGAAGGTCAGTGGAGAAGAAGAACCAGTAAAGAATTGGAAGAACTATATCAAGAGCCAACGATTACGACGACGATCAAAGCACAGAGAATACGATACTTGGGGCACATAGAGAGAATGGGAAGTAAACGAATGCCAAAAATGATACTCTCGCGAAGACCAATACAAAAGAGGAGGAAAGGCAGGCCAAGGAAAAGATGGAAGGACAGTGTATATGAAGACTTGAAGAAAAGTAACATTGAGAGATGGAAAGAACTAGCATTGGACATAAGGAGATGGAGAGAGGTGGTGAAGGAGTGTATAAAAAGACTGAAGTGTATTTAAATAAAATTTATAAGTTTTATAAGTTATGTAAGTTATATTAAGTTATTATTATATTATTTATGTAATCAGAAATGTAAACATTTTAGCCCTAGGCCTACAAGGCCTGTTGCGCTTAATAAATAAATATATATTTTGTATCAATATTTTACAAAATAATTTTTTTTGTGCGCAAAATGCGTTTGAAACTAGGTCGGGATTTAAGGATAAAAAATATGTGCTTGCATTAAATACCGACCGCGAGTTCGATATGAGAACATTTTAAAATACTTAGTTATGTACGTACCTAAGTATTTTTTTGTTTTTTTTAAGACACAAATGGCCAAAAACGGCAAGTTGTGATCATTTATTTTTGTTGGTAGGTGCCCTAATTTAGAAAATGGAACAAATAAAAAGACGAAAGTTATACACCGAAGAAGCAATGAATAATGCGTTAGCTTGCATAAAAGATGGAATAAGTATAAGAAAGGCATCTAAACAGTTTCACATACCCAAAACAACTTTAATAGATAAAATAAAGAAAACGTATAAAGGAGCTGCAGTCGGTGCCCCAACGATTCTGTCCAAAAACGAAGAAAGTTTAGTTCCATGGATTCTGTACCTTGGAAGAGTGGGCTTCCCTGTAACAAAAGTCCAACTGGTAGAAAGTGTTGCTAAATTAGTGGCCAACCTGGATCGCCCCAATCCATTTAAAGATGGTGTGCCTGGCCGACACTGGTAGGTTTCTTAGCTAGGCATACGGAATTATCTACTCGTATATCCCAAAACTTAACCTCGTGCCAGTATAACAGAGCAAGGTATCCGTGCCTGGTTTGATCGCGTAAATAAATACATCACAGAAAACAACTTTGACGATGTTCTCAAGGATCCACGAAGGATTTTCAATTGTGACGAGAGTGCCTTTTCCTTGACACCTAAAGAAAAATAGGTTATCGTCAGAAAAAATTCCAAGAAAGTATACACGTGGATACAGAATGATGAAAAGGAGTGTTTGACCGTCTTGGTTACGGTATCGGCGGATGGTAATAGGCAACCACCCTTAGTAATAATGCCATACAAAAGAGTACCTCCAAATACATATTATAATATGCCTAAGAATTGGTCGATTGGTAGATCAGACTCTGGTTGGATGACAGAAGAGAACTTCTATGAATACATAACAATGCCAGTGATTTTATTTTTGGACGGTCATTCCTCTCATTTGAGTCTCCATCTTTCAGAATTTTTAAGGAAAAGGGAATCATTTTGACCGCCTTATTACCCAATTCAACTCACTGTCTTGAGCCCTTAGATGTTGCAGTATTTCGTCCATTAAAGATATCATGGAAAAATCAAGTGCAGAAGTGGAGGTTAATTAATAACGGCCAAAAATTGAAGCAAGAAGATTTTTTTCCCAAATGGAAGTCTGTCTATCAGAAGCTTTAAGAGGGAATACAGTTCAAAACGGGTTTAAAACTTGTGGATTGTATCCATTTTCAGTTGATAATTTTTACTTTTTTAAATTATGCAACAAGTTGGAAGTGAACAAGCAAAAGGCGCTCCCAAGATTATTTCAGATGAAAATGCAATTCATGCTGACATGCCACAATGTATATCATCAAATGGTGTTTTGCTAGAAATAGAAAAAAGAATTAACCCAGACACTCTCATGGAATTTGGTATGTCAGAAGAATCATGGACAGGAAAAATAAATGATGAAAGTCTTTTCTTTCTTTGGAAAAAACTTAAGACGGAATGTACAGACATTGTCAATAATGACGAAAATAGCCACAATGATACACTTAACTCTAATTTACCGGCAACGTCTGACAGCCTTACTATATTCAATGATTTTACTATTAATGATAATATATGGTTAGAAAATGAAAATATGTTGGAGTTTGAACTTGAAGCCGATGGAACATTGAATATTCCAGCTTCTAACTCAGAGCAGAGCAACTCAGTGAACCCTAATAGTTTAGCAATGCATAGTACACCACCTAATCAAATTCTCGTTAGTAGTAATTCTAGTATTATCTAGAACGAGAAATATTCATCATGTGTTTCAGAGAACCCAAATAATATATGTAGGTCACCGTCGATGATTTCAAATATAGGCGTTGAACGTTTTTACTCAACACAAGTCTGCGACTCTACGCCATTAATACCACAAGCGGGAAAACATACTGAGGCATTAGAAGATAAAGAGAATGAAAATTTGTTTATTCCATCACCTTTAAAGGGAATTCCAACGCGCTTTAAGAAATCTCTATTTTGGCCTGGAGAAGTAAAAAAAGGAAATGGCAAAAAACAGTAAGAAAATTAACACCAACAGTTGCGACATTTGAGGAATTCATTGAGCACCAAAGACGAATTTATGCTGAGAAAAAAATAAGGAAGTCGCAAAAGCTGCAAGAATAGCAAAAAAGAAAGAGGCGGCTGCAAATGTAGCTAATGACAAGACTGATTGTAAAAAACCGAGAAAAAGTAAGTATGAAAAAGGTGATTATGTTATTGTGACTTACGAACAAGAACTGTTTCCGGGTTTAATTCTTAATAGTGCTAAAGAAACGGCTACTTTTAAAGCAATGACCATAAGCGGCAATAATTGTAAGTGGTCAGAAAAAGAGGATGTTTTAAAATACAGTACAAGCGATATAATAACCACCATTAATCCTCCTATACCTTTAAATAAAAGAGGTGTCTATTCTGTACCAGAAGTGATAAAAATTCGTGATTCTTTGAATAAAGTAGAATAGAGTTAATTTTATGTAAAGTAATCCTAAATAAATGTATAAAACATGTTTCCATTCTATTCTACATTATTTTATTATATTTATGTGTTTGTTTAAAGAATATCAAATTATGGTCGGTAATCGGAACGTACATGGTCGGTAATAGGATAGTATTGAAATACCGGTCGGAATAATGTTCATTTCTAACCAAAACTTGAGTGGCAAAAAACATTATTTTTATGCCGATACATGTAAAGAAAACTAAGTAGCTAAGCTGATTTAGGTATTTCCAGAAAATTTGATAATATAAAGTTTCAAAGCAACAAGTCTGACAGATTAAATTTCTTATTTTTTTCATAACTTAGCTTGTACTTCTTAACAGGTCGGTAAAACGGACGAGTACCTTAATTAAAATTAATTTATCTTCATTTGTTTTAAAGTTATACCCGTTAGAAGTTATATTTTGTTAAAAAAATGTACATTAATTTGTTTATAAGGGTTTCAAGCAAATTTGAGCTATAAACATTTATACTTTAATTAACAATAATGATAGAAAAGCTCTAAAGGAACAATTTGTTCGTAAGTTTATTTTTGGCCAAGATATCGATATTTTAATGGCGCGCTATGAGGCGCAAGATCGGCACATAGTCAAGTAAGAACTTCTGACGCTTCATCAATCGTAACCCGGCTTCTACGCATGCAAATGAGCTTTTCATGGTCTCATTTTAAAGCTTTATTAATAGGCTTCCAAACAAAGTTTGTCAAATTACTTTATCTTAATTTGTTCTTAAAGTTATACTAGTTTGAAGTTATATTTTTTATTAGTTAATTTCATTTTTACAAAATTAATTTAAATATTGCTTGGAGTTATCTATTCAAAACCTTAAATAGCGGACGAATTTTTGGTAAAGGTTCTGAGTAACTCAGAAATGTGAAAACTTTTGATGAATTACGCTTTTGTTGATATTACCATGGAGGCGTTTCTCTTGTTGAAGATATGCCACCAATATCGAACTCAATCCAATTTCATATAAAACGAGCATTTTATGTGGTGTACACACAATAAACATGCCTCGATGATACTGCAACAGAACTTCAGCCACTTGTATATGGATATCATATAGATAACGAAACTCTAAAGCCCCAAAAAGTTTTAATTTTAATGCCTTCAAGATCAGATTTAGTACCACCATGTATCTCTAAAAATTGCTATAAGAACTTATGCAGATGTAAAAACGCTGAGATTCCATGTATATCTCGATGCAGATGTATGTAAGAAAATGTTTATAAAAATAGTATTAATAAATAATATCAACTTACTTTGACGTTGTTTCAACAAATAAAATTGTTTATAACAATTTTTTGACCACTCGGATCGAAATCCACCCTCGAAATTCGTAATCAGTAGCCAAAAATCCATAAGAAACCGTTGAGTTTGTCCATCAGAATTGAAAAGGCACGGTGACCTCTATTTGGCGCCTAGACTATTAAGCATTTTATGTGTTTCAATGTTGAGCAAAAATGCTGATAAAAATGTTTTAAGTGATCTTTGTGTCTTAATGTAATGTTTAATGCCAACAGGCAATGTAATAATCCAAGTGGGTGCATGTTGTCGCCAATGGCACGCATTTGTACACGGCTTAGGCTCCGCCCTCATAATTCTTTGTTTTCGGTAGCGATTCAAAACTATAAAAGGTGGCGAATCTCTACCGAAGCTCCGAAGTAATAAGTAGTCTGGTGCCGACCACTGGACTGGTAACACGCGTGCGAGCGGAGCAGAGCAGCAGCAGCGAAGAGAAGCCAACGAGTAGTGGGGATTACTCGGCTGGGGCATTTTAAGTCCTGCCTTGAATGTAAGCGAGGCAACAGTTGAGCGTTTTCACTCTCCGAGGCTAGAAGACGACAAGGAGCCAACGGTGGAAGAAGTTGTACGGCTAGCAGGAATTTTCATTCCAATCACGAATGTAAGGGTGATAGCGAAGTCGTGCACTTCTAAGCCTTAGGCAAGAAGGAGAGGCAAAGGCCGATCGGCTGGATGTGGTGAAACTGAGGGAATTTGATTTTATTGGATTCTCTGAGACGCCACAGCTAGAGATCGGCTAGCAGAAAAAGAATTAGAGGGCTCGACGCGAGCCCGCTACGGGATATCTACTGTGCCTCCGTAAGGGATGGGTTCAATTTAAAACATTGTACCTCGACACTGCAAGGTGTAGTACAACAGTTCACCGAGAAAAGCACCTGGTCCAGACGAAATAACAAACAGAGCCCTAAAGTATTTGCCCAGAAAAGCTATAGTGTACTTCACAAACATAGTGAACGCGATACTAAGATTTAAGATATTCCCGAACAGGTGGAAACTGGCTCACGTCATTATGATCCCAAAACCTGGTAAGAACCACACATTCCCGCAGAACTACAGGCCAATCAGCTTACTTCCAGCGATCAGCAAGATAGTGGAAAGAATCATTCTTAGCAGACTGCAAGCGGAAACAAATAGATTAAACATTATCCCAGAAGCTCAATTTGGATTCAGAGCAGAGCACTCCAGCAAGCTACAAGTAATCAGACTAACCGAGTACATAGCAGCTGGATTCAACGACAGGCAGTACACTGGAGCAGCGTTCCTGGACGTAAGCAAAGCGTTCGACAGAGTATGGCAGAAGTGGCTTCTATACAAAATGAGGGGCTATGGGTACAGCGGGGCTATGACGAGACTAATCTCGTCGTACTTGGGCGGCCGGAGTTTCAGGGTTCGGATAGGACAAGTCCTGTCCGAACTCGGGAACCCGGAGGCTGGAGTACCCCAGGGAGCGGTCCTGTCACCCCTGCTGTACACGATATACACCGCTGACGTACCTAGAACACCAGGTACCCTATGAGCCTATACGCCGACGACACAGCGATAGCGGCCAAACACAGAAATGTAGATATAGCAGTGACCAACCTGCAAACAGCACTACAAGAAATAGAGGAATGGAGTATAAAATGGAAGATAGCCATCAACTCGGAAAAGACACAAGCGGTTCTATACAAGAAAGGAAGACAACAACCAGAGGAACAGCTGACGGTACAGAACACCCCCATCGAGTGGAAAAACGAAGCTAAATACCTAGGAGTCATCATGGACAAAGGATTAACCTTCCAAAAACATGTAGAAGCCACAGTCCATAAGGCCAACATAGCGAAAGCAACACTAAGAGGACTTACAGGCAGAAAAAGCAAACTAAGACTAAAAACAAGGTTAAGATTGATAAACAGCATTATACTACCGGTAATAACATACGCATCTCTCGCATGGGGACAAGCATGTAACACCCACAAAACGAAGATCCAAGCGGTCCACAACAGCAGCTTGAGAGAAGCCGCCAGAGTCCCAAGATACGTAGCAGAAAGATTCCTGTTCAGAGAACTCCAACAGGTGAGAGTCACCGAAATCATGACAGACAACGCAAGGGTCAAATTCGCGGAACTGGAGCACCACCCAAGTCATATACTGCGAGAGATGCTAAGGTATGATGAGTTCCACCGATGGAAGCACAGAAGACCGAAACAGCAAATAGTGGAATAAAGTGATAGTAGTCAGTTCGTAGCTCAAAAACAAGTGCCGAAGATAGCGTTACATACGGAGATCCAACACCACGATCACCTTCAAGGTAAGACAATTTTAGAAAATTATAGAAGGGCGCAGGCCCCCAAAAAAAATATATATAAAAAAAATAAAAAGGCGTAAGCCCCCAAAAAAATATAAAAAACACACAAAAACTCGAGCAACAAGTCATTGGGCGGAGCCCTTTAGGCCTGTCGGGAAACTATCGTGCCTCCGAAGGAAGGACAATGTAAGGTGTGGAATATTTGAATTCCACATCAGAGAGACCCGGACACCTGGGCCGATAGTTTGAGAATTCAGCAAGTGGAACCCCCCCCCCCAGCTCATGTACCAACAGATGTTATGGAAACTGAAGATGCTACAGACAACGAAAGGGCCCTTCCAATTCCCAAATAACAGGAGAAGGAAAGGTAAAAGGGCAGTCCCCAGCCCCCCTAAAAATCCGCAACGAGCTTAAACAATGACAGACCTGCAACTCAGTCAGAGGCAAGTGATGCCGAAAAGGACTCAGAGTCAGGGAAAGAGAACAGATATGTGTTCTCTGGTAATAGAAAAAAAACCAAAAGACAGCTACCACTGATAAAAGCGAGGGTACAAAGCCTGCTGAAGTAGCTCCAATCGACAATCAATTCGGTAGGAATTCTCTTACCGAAGATGAAGAAAAAGCCGTAGATCGCCTAAGAGCACGCCAAGCAAAGAAAAAACCAGCAGAGGTAGCCAGCAAGGCTACAACCAACGACGCAGTGGTAGCACCTATGGCCACCATAAAACAACAAAAACCGCCGGCGATCATCCTAAAGTCGGTTGGCGAAAGCCAAAAGATTTTAGGAAATGCAGCAAGACGAGGAATAGGCTCTGCAAACAAATTTGCAAAGTCTGGTAGGTCCATAGTGATCCAAACCAATGCCAGAGAGGGATACCTCGGTATGCTAAAGATCCTTGAAGACTACAGACCGAAAGTAGACTTCATCGCATATCCGATCGACAAAGAAACCAATCGATCCAAGAGGAAAATCATTCGTGGCCTGAACACAGGCCTAAACCTAAAAAGATTAGGTCTAGAGATTCAAGAAGCGGCAGGCACAGAACGGCGAGATATCGAACGAATGTTTTCAAGGAAACCCGATAAGAAGGAGCTACCCTTATACATCATCACTATCGGTGAAGAGGATGAAGCGAAACTAGCAATGGTAAACAACCTCTCGTACATGAAGGTCACTATCGAGGATGAAATCCGGATTAAAAGAGACGTCTTGCAATGCTTCAATTGCCAGAACTTTTTCCACGGCTCCAGGGCCTGTCACTGTGAAGCACGTTGTGTCAAATGCGGAGAAGGTCACAAAAGTGCAGACTGCACGAAAGACCGCGAAACTGCAGCAAAATGCGCAAACTGTGGCGAAGCGCATACAGCTAGCTACAGGGGGTGCAAAAAAGCACCCAAAAAGAGGGCAAACGCTCCACAATCACCAAGGAGCAGAGGTGTACCTAGTGCACCTCTCAGACAAAATATTAGCTACGCTACGGCTACCAAAGCTAATAATCCCAGAAACAACGCGCCCACCAACGCCCCCTTAGACCAAAGTGCAATGCTACAAGAAATGAATGCTAACATGCAGAATTTCGTCAGCATGATGCACAAAGTGACTGCTACATTCGATGTTCTGAAACAGTTTAGCACCTTGTAATGTTGAACCAGTTGGACGAACTTAGAGTTGGGTCATGGAATTCGGGCGGGCTCCGAATGAAAATAAACATATTAGACGAGTTTACCAACAGACTCGATATATATGTCATGGCACTTCAGTAAACCAGCCTCACCGAGAGAGTCAAAACCAAGTTCCCGAGCTATGACATCTGTAGAAATGACCGGACCGCGAGATCCGGTGGCACGGCCATCATGGTGAAAAAAGGAATAAAACACCAACAAGTTCCAACACCGGATGGCCTAGTCACCATGGAGGCTACCTTAGTAAGGATCATGGCGGCCGACCAGACGCTGAAAATAGCTTCGGTGTATGTTAGGCCACATGATCCGGTGCTGAGCGAGGACCTTGATCTCATCCTAGACTCTAATGAGCCCACTGTGATTATCGGTGACTTAAACGCGAGGTCGCCCAACTGGTTTGACAGACTGACCAACTGCAATGGCAGACGACTCTGTAGATATCTCGAGAACAAACAAAACACTATAGTAACTGGACCTACAGAACCAACAAACTACAATGGAGATAGCTCATCGCATATAGACATTGCAATTCTACACCATGTGGAGCTACAACATGAAATAATCACGGTAAATGAAGGAGACTCCACACATAACGTAATAGTTATGACACTTGGTGCAATAGAATTGAACCAAGTAGAAGAACGAAAGAAGAAGATAATAAACTGGACAAACTTCAGAAGGATAGTAACGAAAAAGCGCACATGAGAAACGTTGCGGCGCCAGTGTAACGAAAAAACTATGGACTACCCCAGCTAATTGAAACAATATTCGAAAATATTACTTCAACCAACCAAGATAGCCATCGTTACACCCTTAGCTTAGCTCAGTCACTCAGGTGTGTGTTCGTCTTGTCCTAACCTCAGATATGAACTATGAAAATTGGAATGGAAGCAAACAAAACATAGTTTTTAACTAATCATGTTTATTGTTCATAAAGATATAATAAATAAAATGACTTAGTAAATTGCATTAACAAATGTATTCAAATTCTTGCCAAAAACTAACAATTCTGGATTATACTTATGGCTTTTGGTAGCTGATGGTATCTTCTTGATGTCGTATGGTACTGCTGCTGGTTCTGCAACGGGCTCTGGGGTTGTAGGTGTTGTATTCCACCAGGCCTACGGATGTTGGTCGTTGCAGTCTTGGTTATGTGGTTGCAGCCCTGATGACATGGTCCTCGTTGTTGTATCGCCGGCGATTTGAGGGTTGTTGAAACTCCCGGAGGGAGAAAAGTGGTTTCTTTCCAAAAAACTATAAAATAGAGACACATATCAATCATCAAGAAGAAAAACCAACGTGTGCCATCTGCCGTTCTAATCGTCAGAAAGAGTAGCAGATGACAAGAATAAATCAAATGAAATTTAGATGAGAATAGTTAAAATTCTGATTACTAAACGTGCATACATGTAAATTAAAAGATAATTATATTTCAAACTAAAATATCAGAACACATGGTCTGACATTGGAAGTTAGGTTAGATAAAAAACAATTAGAAAAACTGTTAGACGGAGAAATATAATCACAATATAATGTTATCCTTACCCCAAGAGATGATTTGATGAAATAGAAATGATTTATTTTTCGAATTACATGCCTTTTTAAGGATTAATTTTTCCCTTCCAGTGTATGTCAGGGAGTAGGGGGTCAAGTCGATGAAGTGACACTGTCATTGAAAACGACATTTAAAATGACAACCAAGTACTATGAAGTAGCGGCATGTTCCGTATTGAAAATACAGATATTTGGAGAGTATGAATATACGAGGTATGTTCAGTATGATGATTTAAATGAAAGAGATATATTAAATAGAAGATAATAAAAGAAGGTAATAAAAGAGAGCGCCAACCGATTTTTAAAGGGGAAAATGGGTAAACCAATTAGAAGAAGATAATTATTAATGAAATATTAAAGGAAATAAGTTAAAATAATTATTTTAAAATAAAATATCAAAGATGTGACGTTTGTAACGTTACACACTCCTCTCACCCATCAGAAAAATTTTGAACACACGTGAGAAATTTTTCCCAAAGAAAACAGGAATGTTACACACTCCCTCCACTCATCAGAAAAATTTCGAACACAGGTGAGAAATTTTTCTCAAGGAAAACAAGAAAACGAAAGTTCTAACCAGAAATAAATATATGTATGCAGTAGTAATCGTTCAGAACAAATCAAAAATAAATACTCATAATAAAGTAAATATTAAGTCAATGCATATAGTTAATTTAAATTATTAATCATAAAAATTTTAAAGTACCAAAATAATTTTCAGATGTTACTCTGGGGAAAATAAAAATATTACCCAATGAATTGTAGTATTCATCACACTATAAAATATTTATTTATTATAAATAAATGACATCAGAGAATACCTATCTCTGGATAAAAAAAATAGATGTACTTTAAAAAGTATGAAATCAATTTAAAATTATAAAGATTTATAGTATAAAGTGTAAGTATTAATCAAATTCAACTAAAAATCCAAGTAAGTAATAATTAAAGGTAAATAAGTTGACCTAAGCCAAATAATGTTGTTATTTATAAAAATGAATTGCAAATATTCAAGGTATTTATATAAAATAAAAGGCATATTATAACCAAATTTAAGTAAATATAAGGGATATCACATCCTATATAAAATAAATAAATAGCTATTGGAGCTACTAACAACAACTGAATCTCGAACAAAATAACAAGTACTCGGATAACAAGTACCTAAAGTAAGGTAATAATATAATAATCAATATGATAAGGTGAGTAAAAGCATATAAGTAGATAAAGATAACATAAGTATAATATGATAAAAAGAAATGCAAGTGCAACTATAGATAAACCATTAAAAAAAAATAAGTACCAACTATATGGAAAGCCAAATAAGACAAAGTTCTACACCAAAGGGTTTGAAAAAACTGCATAAAACCAGTCCTAAAAGACTTAACCAATAAGTTAATAAAGAGAGGGAGAGAGATAATGATACATAATGCAAATGCTACTTCCATCAAATGCATACCAGGGATCTACACTAAAGAACAAAATATATGTATAAAAATGCATAAATATGATTTGCAAAGATGGAAAATAACAAATGCTAGTAGCTAAACTACAATCATACTTCAAAGCGCCACAATTCTACACCAGATTTCTAAAAGTAGATATGCATAGAATTGTTTGAACTCCAAAAGAAAAAATTTATAAAAGACATCATCCTAAAAATAATATACAGCATTAAACTGTATATCAACAGTCATTAAGACCAAAAAAACGGAACTCAGACTCAATAGATCTGGCCCAACCCTATGGATAACTTATATGTACCCTAGGAAAAAAAAACACTAGGTGTCTATGCAGCTATATATAAGCCATACACAACTTATAAGTGCCGGATGAGGCTTTCGTGCTAATCTGTATCAAAAATCAGTACAACACCCAAAATAAAATAATAAAACAATAATATATAGATAAATAGGGCATTGTTAAATAAAAAAAAAAAGATGTTAAATATAATGTTTATCATAATTAATATAAGTGCAATAATGCAAAAAATTGAAAAATGTAAAATATCATGCTTTACGAACAAAAATTTTTTTGAGATTCAAGACAAGAAGAAGAAGAATGATTTAAATTAATATTCTGAATACGTAAAGAAGAAGAATAAGAATAAAATACCTTAATGAAAGAAAAGAACTTGAAAATTGTCCTAGTCTTTACTATACAAGTAAAGTAGTATATACCATCCGAACAGAAAGTTCGACGGAAACAACAAAATTTTTGGTAGTTGTACAAAATTGGTAATAAATATATGAGAACAACTAGGAAAAATAAGAATAAGTAAAAAGTAATTGAAAATAAGTAATAAAACAAGATTTAAATGCACTTTAGAGTACACAGAAGTACCTATGAAAAGAACGTAGAAGAAATAGTATGTATAAAAAGTACAGAAAATATGACAATAAATGGAAAAATTCTCTTGGGTTTTGGAAAGTTACGACAAAATAAGAGTAATTAAAGAAGAACTACCAAAAAAAACTGGTTAAATTGAAAAAACAGAAAAAAAAATGCCATGTGGACATTACTATCAAGGTTCTAACATAAAAATTAGCCAAAAAAAGTAGGTAAAAAGTATCAAAATGTTAAAAATACCAATATTTGCAACTGTAAATGTATTTTAAATCAATTATGCTGAAATATATAATTAAATTGTTGAAACTGGTAATACTTTTTGACCCATAACATGTGAAAATATATAAAAATTAGTCAAAAAGGTAGTCAAAAAGTACCAAAATAGATAATATATAGATTTACTGCAAAAATTGAATATAAAAATGAAATATGTGAAAATAGTATTTATTAATGCTTGTTGTCTGCTACCAAACCACACATTCACAGCTCGATTCTTCGGATAAGACAAGTGCGTTGGTGCGCCAGTGTAACGAAAAAACTATGGACTACCCCAGCTAATTGAAACAATATTCGAAAATATTACCTCAACTAACCAAGATAGCCATCGTTACACCCTTAGCTTAGCTCAGTCACTCAGGTGTGTGTTCGTCTTGTCCTAACCTCAGATATGAACTATGAAAATTGGAATGGAAGCAAACAAAACATAGTTTTTAACTAATCATGTTTATTGTTCATAAAGATATAATAAATAAAATGACTTAGTAAATTGCATTAACAAATGTATTCAAATTCTTGCCAAAAACTAACAATTCTGGATTATACTTATGGCTTTTGGTAGCTGATGGTATCTTCTTGATGTCGTATGGTACTGCTGCTGGTTCTGCAACGGGCTCTGGGGTTGTAGGTGTTGTATTCCACCAGGCCTACGGATGTTGGTCGTTGCAGTCTTGGTTATGTGGTTGCAGCCCTGATGACATGGTCCTCGTTGTTGTATCGCCGGCGATTTGAGGGTTGTTGAAACTCCCGGAGGGAGAAAAGTGGTTTCTTTCCAAAAAACTATAAAATAGAGACACATATCAATCATCAAGAAGAAAAACCAACGTGTGCCATCTGCCGTTCTAATCGTCAGAAAGAGTAGCAGATGACAAGAATAAATCAAATGAAATTTAGATGAGAATAGTTAAAATTCTGATTACTAAACGTGCATACATGTAAATTAAAAGATAATTATATTTCAAACTAAAATATCAGAACACATGGTCTGACATTGGAAGTTAGGTTAGATAAAAAACAATTAGAAAAACTGTTAGACGGAGAAATATAATCACAATATAATGTTATCCTTACCCCAAGAGATGATTTGATGAAATAGAAATGATTTATTTTTCGAATTACATGCCTTTTTAAGGATTAATTTTTCCCTTCCAGTGTATGTCAGGGAGTAGGGGGTCAAGTCGATGAAGTGACACTGTCATTGAAAACGACATTTAAAATGACAACCAAGTACTATGAAGTAGCGGCATGTTCCGTATTGAAAATACAGATATTTGGAGAGTATGAATATACGAGGTATGTTCAGTATGATGATTTAAATGAAAGAGATATATTAAATAGAAGATAATAAAAGAAGGTAATAAAAGAGAGCGCCAACCGATTTTTAAAGGGGAAAATGGGTAAACCAATTAGAAGAAGATAATTATTAATGAAATATTAAAGGAAATAAGTTAAAATAATTATTTTAAAATAAAATATCAAAGATGTGACGTTTGTAACGTTACAAGTGAAAACATTGGAGCAATACCCTGGACTACTATAGGTCATTCCAAAGACGGATATTATCATCATCTACATCGGCAAAACCTTCTTTGCAAGCAGAAGTTCCATCCATCCATCCGTCTACTTCTGAGATGGAAACTACTAAAAATGATAAGTTGCAAGCAGAAGTACGTATTCCATCCATCCATACCAAAATGGAAGAAACATCTAGTGATGAAGAAGATCCGTCTCTACAGATGGATGACATTGTTAGTGATGAAGAAATAGAGCGTCATTTATTAGAAGCTGATGAGCTTCTTCAAAAAGACGAAGCTCTTAAGAAAAGCAGTAAAAACTAAATGGAAGACGGCCATGACGAATTTGTCTTCAATGAAAGCTATCAATATGAGTCTGGTACCGATATGGACAGTAAAAATCTTGGAGAAGCCAGCCACGAGGAATTTGAATGTAATGTTTCTGATGTTTCTTGTCTCTTGAAGATAACTTCATGGAACAAACTTTTAATTTCAGCAACGAGGCTGAGATTGAAAAAGAAGAAGATAAAAAACTGAAGAAAATAGTGGCGAAATTTGTTAAAGTTAATAGCACTGCCCTTAGCCACAAAATAAAAAAGAAAATGCGTATTCAGTCCAAATTAAACCAATTATTGCAAGAACAAGAAGAGGCCGTTTTAAATATTAACGGTATTATTAGAAAAAGAAAACAACTACAGATTTGTCATGATAATATCAATAAAAAAATTATATTCATTAACAAAGTAACGAATTTTGTTTATACTTGTAATATTTGAAAAAATAAAACTAAGAAAAAATGTATTAAAACTTTTTATGTATTTTATTCCCTCCCTATTTCGTCGCTTATGAAAAAGCTAAATAAATATTCAAGACAAGAAGAATCTACCCGGAAACTGTTGATACAAGCATCCCAAAATAAGAGTAGATAAGCTATCAGATAAGACATGTTTTCGAAACATGACTACAATATTAAAGCACTAGATCTGTATCACCAGACTTAGTTGTAGGAAATTCCTAAATACATACAAGGTCATAAAAAATAAGACCAAACGATATCCGCATTGTCCTTGGCAAGTATAAACAGGGCCTAAAATAAGACTTAGTTGTAGGATATTATTAAATACATACAAGGTTATTTTAAAAATAAGACTAAACGATATCCGCATTGTCCTTGGCAAGTATCAACAGGGGCCAAAATAAGTAAAATATTCTCATCCAATCTTTTTGGTTTTAAATAAATTAAATTGTTTATAAATAAAAAATTCTTAGTTTTTTTATCACAGTAAACTAAAACTGAAAAGTAACAACTGTATAGTGCCACCAATATAAAAAAACCAGTTAAACTAAGTTCCCATTACAAGTTATTTGAAAATTCAAACGCGCCACAAAAAGGCTTAAAGAAAAAAAATATTCGTAATAATAATGGTGATGATATTTTTAGTTAGGCGTTAATTTTAGGAAATGTTGCTGGCTAAATGGGCACAGTTCCCATGTAAAAAATGGTAAACTTTAAAAACATTATCGAATTAACCTTCAAAAATAAAATTAGAAAAATATTTTTTATAACTAAGAAGCATGATTGCATTCAAAGTACCAAATTTGTATCACCAGACGTGTTGCAGGAAATTCCTAAATACATACAAGGTTATTTCACATACAGACATTTATTTTTAGAAATGTGTAGGCCTTAATTAGAAATCACCTTAAGATAACTTTTGAAAAAATAGGTGACAGTACAGCGCTTATAACATAATGACCTTCCCGTCAAAATAACATTCAGAGGGCAAAAAGCTAATCATATCTACAGACTATAGATAAATTATAAGTAAAACTGCAATGATAATACTCTGCTATAAATTCATGTCTTTGAGAATGTTCTGTATAGTGTAATTCAATCCACAATGAAGGTAGCAAGTAGTCAATTGTCTGTTCCAAAAGAGGGTAAAAAGTCGATAAAAATATTATCCCATTTAAAGAAAAAAGGGACATCGTGGAAAAGTGTACATGACAACAGCAGTGATTCGCTAATTTTTTTACAAGATCCGGCTGCGGTAAAGCCCATTGGATATAGGTCTTTTATAAAAGGGAAAACCGCGACATCGACACCAAAGGTTGAACCATTAAGTGAAGATTATAACCAAATCGATAGTGAAGCAGAGATTGCAAAACAATTATTAGATTCTGAAAATGAGATCCACCCAAATAAACCAGCCATAATTTTGAGTGACGATGTCAAAAAACATACCCTAGAAGATACAAATGATATTCATTCTCAGCAAGCCGGAACTAATAGCGGAGCAGGTCATGAGGAATTTATATTTACAGATGACCAAAATTATAATACCCAAGTAAGTGATACAAATGATATTCATTCTCAGCAAGCCGGAACTAACAGCGGAGCAGGTCATGAGGAATTTGTATTTACAGATGACCAAAATTATAATACCCAAGTAAGTGATAATGATACAGATGATGCAAATAATTATGATACTGTTGGAAGTTCCGAAGATTTAAATCTAACACACAATTACACCGAGGTACTAACTAGAGAAACTAAAAAGGTTAAATCTATAATTTCAAAATTTGTACAAGTTAATGGCGAAATTTTGAACCAAAATATTACACTAAAAATGTCGCTTATGAAAAAGCTAAATAAATATTCAAGGCAAGAAGAATCTGCCCGAAAACTGTTGATACAAACATCCGAAAATAAAGAGAAGATAGAATCAGTTTTACAAGATGTGAACTCTCAAATTAACAAACTTACAAAAATATCGAATTTTATGTGTAATTATAAATTGTAAATTATTCTTCAAAAATAAATATTTGACTGTCTTATGTAGTACCTTTCATTTTGTTGGTTATTAATGTTATAGGAAATTTGGAATACTAAATGCAGAATTATATAAAATCTGATTAAATTAAAAATAAACATTTTTAATTCGAGATTAGACTTGAAATTGCCAAAAATAGCCGGATAGATAAATAAAAATAAACATGTCCTTGTGTAGATTATATAATCTTAAAAACTTTTAAAAATAAATTAATAAAGACGGAGAGTAATTCAGTCGGATGTGCTTTCGGCAAAAATATATTCCAGTCACCCTTTTCCAAGATTAGAATATTGCGACCAACTGACCAAAATATGTTTTTAACGTTTAATAACGGCGCTAAAAGGTTACCGTACCAAATAAATAACTAATATTTAATACAAGTGACAGGAACTTGCAAATTGGATACAATGACGTTAAAAAATTGAACATATTTTGAATCCTAATGGTCTAATTGCAATATGCGAGTTATCTTGTAGGTCACCCATTGAAGTCAAATATACGGGTAATATATAGGTATATTGTAATTTATAATTGCCAAAATCTAATTTTCCCTGTTTCTGTACACGTATATTTTATCGCTATAAGCTCAAGTATGGAAACAAACTAAAGAAGCTGGCTGAAGAATATCAAAAATGGGAACTTAGACTAACACCGAAAAAAAAAATCACCAAATATGTATTTCAGGTGCAACACATTTTGTACTAGAGAATAACAAATATAATCTAGTGCAGAATAAAAAAACATATTAGGAGAAGAAAGAAAAAATTAAGAAGTTAACAGCAGAAGCGTTGTATAGCAATTCTTAACGAAATTTGTTGAAACAAAAACTAAGAGTCGAAGATAAAGTTTAATATCTGTGAACGTCGAAGAAATAAATTATTCTGCTATGTGGTTGTAAACCTGAGCGATTCACAGATAGCCAAAATTCAGAAATAGAGTACTAAACTTGATCAAGTACTAAAAAGAGTAATTATTTACTTTATACAGAATTTAATGTTGACTAGATAGAAGTAGGCACTGGTTTAACCTGCACGATCGTTCTTGCCTCATTTGTTGGAGCTGGTGCAAATTATAATTTTTTATATCTAATTATAAGATAAAATATTGTATGATTTACATCAATAAATGTCTTATAGATAATATTAGTAGTTTTATATATAAAAATAGTACATAAAGAACAAGATGTAATAAGAGATAACTTAAATGGAAGTCAAATATATGGGTAGCCAAACAGCTTAACATTGTGTAGGACAGCTAGCATTACTCTTTATTATTATTATTTAGTTCCAAAATAAATCAGTACACAGGACGTATTAAAAGTATGACATTATTAACAAGATATATGTTATCAGTACTAAATATATCTCGGCAATTAGATGTAATATAATATAAATTACACGATTATATGGGTATTTGAAAAACAAATTATGCGACAACTTATCAACAGAATTTGCGATAACAAAAATAGATCACACAAGAATACTATGTGTACTTCTAAGACTTTGCATCAATTTGCAGGTTATCAGGACGCTGTAACAAATTATAGGGGAGATCTGAAATAATAATAAGGAAGTTACCGAAGAGTATGGGAAATGGAGACAGCCACAGACAAAAAAATTAATTCAGCAAGGTATACACATAAAATTTTGAGTATAAGACAACAAGCAAATACGGACTTGAGTTTAAGAAAAATATCTAGGGACAATGTTCAATTTATGAGGAAGAGGGAATTAACAAAGTAACACTAGAATAGAACAAGACGTAAGCTTTATGTAACGAAAAAGACTTTCCGTTAAAATATCTAAAACGGATTTAATATTTTATTTTTGGTTTATTATTTTCTATATTCATGCTTAAAAATAGTTATTTTTACAAGGCAGATATTGGTCCAGTTCTTTGCGTCGGAATTTTCCACCAATCAGAAGCAGTACAAGGTTAAAAATGAAATAGACATTTCATTAAGGTTTATGATTTTCTATATTACAAAATAAACATCTTTCAGTGAAAGGGTCACATGTATCACTCCACTCATGTTTAAAATAGTTCTTTTTGCAAGGTAAATATTGGTCCAGTTCATTGCGTATTTCTTTCGGGATTTTACACCAATCAGAAGCAGTAATGTATTCCAACAAAATTGAAATATTATTTTCAAACTGACATTTGTTCTGAGGTACACGATTAACTCGTCTTGGTTTTATACCATGATTTTTTTTTTGAATCTTTGGTAATTTTCAAATACGTCTATCCATTTACCCATTTTGCACTTGACTAAAATTTGTTATAGTATCGTTAATGGGGAGAGGGCTTTTCTTTATCAGTCCTGTAGGGAGGATTTGTTTGATGGGATCTTCCTAAGTGGGCGGAGATGGGAATTTTCCTAAGTGGGGGAGGGATCGGGCTTTTCCTAAGTAGGGGAGGGATCGGACTTTTCCTAAGTAGGGGAGGGATCGGACTTCCTGTGGCGGGGGGATGGGACTTCCTGTGGCGGGGGGATGGGACTTTTCCTAAGTAGGGGAGGGATCGGACTTCCTGTGGCGAGGGATCGGACTTTTCCTAACTAGGGGAGGGATGGGACTTTTCCTAAGTAGGGGAGTTATGGGACTTTTCCTAAGTAGGGGAGGGATCAGACTTTTCCTAAGTAGGGGAGGGATAGGACTTCCTGTCTGCAGACAGGAAGTCCGATCCCTCCCCTATTTATAACTATCTTCTTTATGAGCTATACGAGTTTTTTAAGTATAAGAAGAATTCTCAGGAATTGCACGATTTTTGTTCAAAAAAACTCCATTCAGTTTTATTTTATTCCGCCCAACAGTTCACATCATGGACGACTACATGAAAGTGCCATTTGTAGTTGTAAATACCATCTATACCGTCTTGTGGGAAACTCAAACCTCACTTTTGAGGAATTCTATACCGTGATTACCCAGATAGAAGCAATCATGAACTCAAGACCAATCATTCGGCTCATCCTGAGCAAGTCGTCATTAGTTTACCTGACAACCGATTGTCCTTATATCAGAGGTTGTCTAGTATCCAGCAACTGTTCTGGAAGAGGTAGCATGTAGACTACCTCAACCAACTTCAAAAACGACCAAAATGGGCAGAGGAAAAAAGCAAACTTAGAGCCTGGTATGGTGGTTCTAATCAAGGGTGATAACACCCAACCATTGCAGTGGCCAATTGCTAGGATTGTGGAAACGTTCCCTGGACCGGATGGCAGGGTGCGGTCTGTAGAGATTAAAACAAGTGAAGGGACATATGTCCGTCCTATAGTAAAAAATTGTGTACCTCCTTTCAATGATAGGGAGCTCGAGTCTCAACCTGGACAGTAAATTGTAAAGGAAAGTTTATTTAGGCACATAATTTGCTTTTTTT
This sequence comes from Diabrotica virgifera virgifera, assembly GCF_917563875.1. Taxonomy (NCBI): domain Eukaryota; kingdom Metazoa; phylum Arthropoda; class Insecta; order Coleoptera; family Chrysomelidae; genus Diabrotica; species Diabrotica virgifera. The sequence goes on along the minus strand of NC_065451.1, from coordinate 82,145,319 downwards.
GTCGTCCTTGTGCCTGTCTATTTAAATTATATATGTTGTAAGTTATATATGTAACAATATATGTTGATTGCTTTATATGTCAATAATAGTATCTTATAATAATAGGCACCTCCTATCTGATAAGTGTATAATAGTAATTATGTATGTTTAGTATTTACTTATGTATCCTAATAATGTAAGCTATTATCTTATGTCAGTCTATTGTTCTTCTTGTACCTTGGTAAATATGGACCTTTTGTAATCATGTAAGTGTGTCGTTCGGTTCATATCCTTGAAAGTGTTCACGGGTTCGGATTCTGTGCGGTGTGTCGCGTAGTCCGCAGGTATGGTTTCTTGGCAAGGGTCAATCCATATGAAATCAACCAATGACTGTTGCTGACTAATTTTTTTATTTTTTTACCCAAGATTGTACTATGTTCAGAGAGTTGAAAACGTAGTCATTAATTTTTTTTATATTCAGTTTTTTTTTGGCAGACATTTTGTTTGGTTGCGACAGCCGATTTTGCGTTTTGCAAAGGTTTGCGTTTAAGTCTGTATCTCATTCATTTTCAAAGATATTCAGTTATAACAAAAACCATCTTAAAGAGCATTAAATTTACTATATTTTAAGCTAATTAATACTTACATCTACTTAATAGTGAATTAAAAAAAAAATTATAAACGTTAACGTTTTGGGAAGATAAATTCTCATTTTTGAAGTTAAAAATTTTAAAGAAGGAATTAAAACTCACCTTTAAATATTTTTTTAGATGTAGTCCTTATATAGCAGTACTTCTCCAAACAGTTTTAGCTTTGAATGTCTCATCCTTTTTTTTTATATGATTTTTCAAAAATTGCAATTTGTCGAAAATCAACCATTTTTAACCTGAAATATCTCAAAAGGGACACAAACAAAAAATCTAAAATTCTCACAAAGTACTCTTTACTTAGGTGGTAGTAAGTGGTTTAAATTGCATCATTGAGACTTTATTAGTTTTTAAGTTACAAATTTTTAAAAATAGTGTTTTATTCAATGTCGCAAACACGAAGACTCTTACCAATTGAAAATAAATTATAAAGACACATTGTTATTTTAACTCTAACTGTACATACTGTTTATTTACTACAAAAGCTGTTAATATTAAGTTAATATATGAGTTGAATTTTATGTCAAATTAAAAAATCTAATCTAACAAAAAAATATATTTTTATTTATTATCCGATTGTAATGAAACTTGGTATTTTAACTTATTTTTAAGTCCTAAAAATGAATATTCCATTAGATTTTTAATATATTCAAAGAAAAAAAAGTTTAAATTTTGAATTTTGTAAAGGAATGAGTCACTCATGCCTGTTGAGGCAAGAAGAGACTAGCAGAGATAACTGACAGACAAGTCTCTACAGGCAAGGCCCAGCAATAGTAGTTCAGTTGACTTCATGCATTAGTGGAGAGTGGTTGTATTTCAATATGTGTTGTAAAAGTTAGTTTTGATATGGAGTGTTCATTAGGAGTTTTAACTAGTGAGTTATGTCATAAATCTGAATACCAGCCTTTTTCTAAGGATATATATAAAGTAAGTGATTTAAATGTAAGTGAACAACTATTATTAGAGCTTCGATTATCAAGTAAACTAGAAACAATTTGCAACTACCATAAATTGAAGTATCTTAATAAGTACAATCATATATTTGGTAGAAGTTGTTGTGACCCATTAGGTATCCATAAAAAACCTATTAGAAATGGATTAAGGGAGATCTTATTTGAACATTTACAAAGGAATCAAAATGTTCCCGTTGTCTTGATCCCTGGAAAATCACTTTGTCCTACATGTAATAAGAAAATATTTGGTGTCACCGCAGAAGGAAAAACAAGGGACATTGACATAGATTATGAACCAGAAACGGATGTAGAGAAATCATTTGTTGGTGAAGTCACCAGTTTAAATTTAGTTGATTCTGTTTGTAAATCATTAAATATCCTTTGCTTCAAAAATAATTAAATTGAGTAAAACAAAACGCCAGTCAGCTTTAAAATATAAAACCGAAAAAATAAGTACAGCTGTGAAAAGAAAATTGGCTTACACTTTCAATGAGATTGTTACAAATGAAGAAGAAAGCACAGAAGAAACTGAAGACGATTTGTCAAATGATTACAAGAAACTTATCGCACAGTTGCAAGAAAAATGTAAACTAAGTAAAAAAGAAGAAAAAATTAAGACCATAGGTCTGTTACCCAGTTCTTGGTCCAAACAACGGATATGTAAAGAGTTTGATGTTACTGATTATCAAGTACGATTATCACGAAAACTAATGAAAAGTCAAGGTGTTTTACCTGAATTAAAAAATAAGGATGGCCACAGATTAAGTAATGAAGTTGTTAATGATGTCATTAAGTTTTATGAAGACGATAAAAATAGTCGGTTATGCCCCGGAAAAAAGGAATGTGTTTCATTGGGTCACAAAGTTTATAAACAAAAAAGACTAATACTGTATACATTGAATGAGTTGTTTGTGGCTTTCAAAGAAAAATATCCTAGCCATAAAATTGGTAGGTCAGCTTTTTGCTCCTTAAGGCCCAAGTGGTGTGTTTTACCTGGGTCATCTGGTACACACAGTGTATGTGTGTGCAAGTACCACCAGAATGTAAAACTTATGATTGCTGGAGCAAACCTCAATACTGATTACAAAGACTTAATTGATTTACTGGTTTGCAACTCTGAGAGTAGTGAATGCATGCTTGATCTTTGTGAGCTCTGCCCAGGTAGACAATTTCTTATTGAGCTACTAGGCACTGAAACTGATGATCTTCCTGATGATATTACTTTTATGCAGTGGGTTAGTACTGATCGAGCAGAACTAATCACTCGAACTATGCCGGTTGATGACTTTTTTGAGGCCTTAGTTGACAGGCTTATTGAATTAAAAAAACATCATTTCATTTCGAAAGCAGAGTCTTGATATTTGAAAGACCTTAAGGAAAATTTATCAAACGATGTTTGTGTAGTGTTGTGTGATTTTGCGGAGAACATGACATTTGTTGTACAAGACGAAATTCAAAGTTTTCATTGGTCCAATCCTCAAGCCACCTTGCACCCCTTTGTATTTTACTACAAACAAAATGATGAAGATGGTATTAAATGTAAAAGCTTATGTATTATAAGTGACAACTTGGATCATAACACTGCTACTGTTCACACATTCCAAAAATATTTTGTCGAAGAAGTGAAGAAAGTAGCACCAGAAGTAAAGAAAATAATTTATTTCAGTGATGGATGCAGCGGTCAGTACAAGAACCGAAAGAACTTCAGTAACATTTGCCACCATAAGACTGATTTTGATATTGCATGTGAGTGGAACTTTTTTGCCTCCTCACATGGCAAAAATGCCTGTGACGGAATTGGTGGTACCACAAAGAGAGCTGTAACTCAGGCCAGTTTAAAACGTCCTTATAACAATCAAATTTTAATAGCTGAAGAAATGTACAAGTTTTGCCTTGATAATATATCAGGCATACATTTTATTTTTATAACATCAGAAGAAATTGAAACAAACAGCACAAAATTACAAAAGAGATTTGACTACTGTGTAAAAGTACCGCAGACAAGGGCGTGTCATCGATTTGTACCTCTAAGTCAAGCAGAGATAAAATGCTACGAGTACTCAAAATCAGAACGCTTTACTACTTGCAGTACTTCTCTTATTCCAGACTGCAATGCATTTTCATTTGAAATAAATGATACTATAGCTTGTGTTTATGACGATAAATGGTGGATCGGGAGAGTCGTAGAAACATCGGAAGAACATAATGATCTCTGTATTCACTTTTTTCATCCACATGGTCCAAGAACCTCTTTTAAAGCCTCAAAAGATGACAAGGTGTGGGTGCCCATCAGCAAGGTACTAAGAAAACTGTCGCCAACAGAATTTACAACTGCCACAGGTCGGAGTTTCAACATTAGTGAAAAACTTTGTACAGCGATCAGTCAAATTTATACAACAATTTGTTCAGAGCACCAAGTGACAATAACAGCAACCTATTGACAATTTTTATAGGAAATAAGCAATATGTACAGTTAAAGTTAAAATAACAATGTGTCTTTATAATTTATTTTCAATTGGTAAGAGTCTTCGTGTTTGCGACATTGAATAAAACACTATTTTTAAAAATTTGTAACTTAAAAACTAATAAAGTCTCAATGATGCAATTTAAACCACTTACTACCACCTAAGTAAAGAGTACTTTGTGAGAATTTTAGATTTTTTGTTTGTGTCCCTTTTGAGATATTTCAGGTTAAAAATGGTTGATTTTCGACAAATTGCAATTTTTGCAAAATCATATAAAAAAAGGATGAGACATTCAAAGCTAAAACTGTTTGGAGAAGTACTGCTATATAAGGACTACATCTGAAAAAATATTTAAAGGTGAGTTTTAATTCCTTCTTTAAAATTTTTAACTTCAAAAATGAGAATTTATCTTCCCAAAACGTTAACGTTTATAATTTTTTTTAAATTCACTATTAAGTAGATGTAAGTATTAATTAAGCTTAAAATATAGTAAATTTAATGCTCTTTAAGATGGTTTTTGTTATAACTGAATATCTTTGAAAATGAATGAGATACAGACTTAAACGCAAACCTTTGCAAAACGCAAAATCGGCTGTCGCAACCAAACAAAATGGCTGAAAAAAAAACTGAACATAAAAAAAATTAATGACTACCAGTTTTTAACTCTCTGAACATAGTACAATCTTGGGTAAAAAAATAAAAAATAAAAAAAATTAGTCAGCAACCATTTTAATTTTAATTGGTTGATTTGATATGGATTGACCCGCAAGTCTGCCATCGCGGGGAGAATGTTGCAGTTCCACAATTTTCTTGTAACTTATGGTTCTCCCCGTATAGTTTCTTCCCGGCGTAGATTGTTACAGACCATTGTAAAAAAGTGTCGCGACTATATATGAACTTTTATGAACTATAAATATATCAACGTTTAATTAAAACTTGTTAATTACTATTGGGAAAGTGCCGATATGCCATCTTTCTAATCATGGTAACTGCATCCCAAAACGGAACTCATAAAAAAAGGTAATAAACCCTAAACCAAGTTTCTTTAATTGAGCAACAAAAAATTGGTCTATTTAAACTCACTTAGCGGGAGGGGGGGGGGGGGAGAATGATCACTTGTGCTGGTGCAGTCCAACGAAGAATAAGCTAGTGTTAAGTGCCAATGGTCCAAGTGGGCCATCTTGTGAAATAGAGGCATTGGTAACGTACAATTGCTACATATTATCTGTTTCTACATCATATTGCTGATAAAATTCAAATTAACTCATCGTTTCTCGAACTTCATCTCATCGTTTTCCGGTCTGAACATTGCTTCGAACGTTTCACGTAGTTGGAACTAAATATATAGGGTGTCCCGGAAAATAGTGCGTTCCTTTAAGGTATGGAGAATACACAATTTGGAACAAAAAAGTCCTATACCATTTTTTTCTAAAGTTAACCGTTTGCAAAAAAAAGTTAACATTGTTTTCCATATACCTGTATTTTAATGTTTGGAAATTTTAATAAACTGGCAACATCGTACGCACTACGGAATAATAACAGATAATAAGAACTCGTTTGTGATTGTGATTTACAGTATTTAAAATAATCCAACCTAATAGTAGGTAATACTTATGTATTTACTATTTGTTTACTAAAATTATTTTCTTTTGAAATGTATTGAAATAGGTACCTGTTGCATAATTTTAAAAGAATTACACATCTTTTAACATAAAAACACATCTTTTAACTGAACTAGTATTATGTATTTAGTAAGGTTTAAATGGGTTGAATGCTGAGTATTGCTGAGGGCTTTAACTGAATTACATAGTTTTAATAGTTTACAGTGGAACTTAAATACACCGGATTTCTCAGTAATTTGTTTACTTGTGAACTGAAATAACTAAGTTGTACTTACTTGAAAATAATTATTATACCGAATAGATGTTTCAAGTAACCTTTCACAAACACCATTCATAGGTAATAACATAATAGGTAATACACTCACTATTCGAAAACATTTTCGGCATTGACACTAAACAGGATTCCTTAAAACTATCTGTTTACTATCTATCTTCTATCTATTTACATGGGACTGTCTATGCTTAAATTTGCGTACCGCACATAGTTGTCAGATTTAAATTTCCATACCAAAATATATTTTAATTTTTTGGTCAAACGGTTGCATTTAGAAAAAAATGTTATAAGAATTTTTTGTTCTACATGGTGCCTTCTACCTATACCTTTAAGGAACGCACTATTTTCCGGGACAGCCTATATAGTGTTTAAATGTCTAATAATTATTGCATGTGTTTTAATAAACTTTATTGGTAAACTTTTATTGTATTGATTAGTTTGTATGGTTAATTTATAGGGTGCCTTTCTCGTAATAACGCTTATTAATATTTTTTCTTTCATTATTCTCTGGTATCATTGACCTGACTTAACCGAAATTCAATATTGTTTATTCAGTTTTGTATTATTTTTATGACCATAATTCTTTCTTTAAAAACACGTGCCATTTACGGGGTGTCGTACCATATTCACTTCGTAGATTTTATCGCCTCAGCTGGTTAGAGTATTATTAATTATTGTTTTTGCTTTATTTACGATATTTTTAACAGCTGATTTTGTTATTTTAGGTCAAGTTTTTCTTAGCTTTTATAATTGTGTCTATTTGTCTGGATTGTCAAAATATTTGTGTAAATTTGTAAATAATTCGTCGTTTCAACATTAAATAATGTATTTTAAGCTATTTTTTTTTCATTTTATTTGGTTTTAATTAGAGTAATAGCGTCTACTTGATTCGTATATACTAGTATACACTTTATTCGTAGGGGAGAAAACCAGTGAGTTCTAGACTGAATTTACATATCTACCCCCCTTCCCCCCTCGGTGGTCCCAAATGTGCATTTAGAGGCCATCGTCTGTGCAGAAAGCAACACAATTTACACATAAAATTTAAGTATTTGTATGTTAAATGTAATATCGTTATTTTAGTGGTTCAAGAAATTTTATGATCATTCTATTTCAATGTGGCTAATCAGCTTTTAGTCTCTCCTGCAAAGTTTGGTTTTTGTGATATACGAGGTTTTATATTTAAGACGTCATGCTGATTTGGGACTGTGAATATGAGGAGACATTATTTTTTTATGACATAAGTTTTGTCCTAGTTTGTTTTTTTAAGAGTGATTTGTGGTAATCATTTAGTACCTCTTTCGTTCGTATCTACAAAATTCCTACGCAGATACATTGGCGCCCAACTTTTCGTTTTCTTTAGTTTGTTGTGTAAATTTTGTGAACTTCCTTATCTATCGACCCCTACCCCTCCGAGTACTTTAAAGAGCAACGGTGCATTATTTCACATATGTCGGGACCTTCAGGCTGTTGCCACTTTATAGGACGAAGCGGTGCACAGAGGATGGCTGCGATATTAACACGACATCTTCGAAAAAAATATAAACTTTTTCCATTTGTACTGTTTTTGTAGAACCAGCGATAGAACATAACCTAATATTTACCACAGCTGACCATTTTGCTAAATGAATTTACTTATTTGACTTTGAACGCTACAAAAATTGGAGTTTGTGAATATTGCGGTAAAACGTTTACTCTGAAAAAGAACCTATATGCACATATCCGAAACCTTCATAAAGTGAAATAGAACTGTGTTGTTAAAAAATTACGCTGTTCCCTATGTGAAACATATCACAAAGTATATGAAGATGTAAGAGATCATTACACTGAAGTACATAATATCGACATTTTTATGGAAAAGAAATCATTTTCCTGAATGGAATGAAAGTTTTCTTTTATATAAATAAGCCAGGAAAAATAAAAACAATTACAATGCTCTTACGTGAAAGAGACGTTTCAATTTAAGACGACGTCATGCTGATTTGGGACTGTGAATATGAGGAGACATTATTTTTTATGACATAAGTTTTGTCCTAGTTTGTTTTTTTTTAAGAGTGATTTGTAGTAATCATTTAGTACCTCTTTCGTTCGTATCTACAAAATTCCTACGCAGATAGGTTGGGGCCCAACTTTTCGTTTTCTTTAGTTTGTCGTGTAAATTTTATAAACTTCCTTATCTATCGACCCCTACCCCCGAGTACTTTAAAGATCAATGGTGCATTATTTCACATATGTCGGGACCTTCAGGCTGTTGCCACTTTATAGGACGAGGCAGTGCACAGAGGATGGCTGCGATTAAAACATCTTCAATAAAAATATAAACTTTTCCATAATTTGTATTGTTTTGTGGAACCAGCGATAGAACATAACCTAATATTTACCACAGCTGACCATTTTGCTAAATGAATTTACTTATTTGACTTTGAACGCTACCAAAATTGGAGTTTGTGAATACTGCGGTAAAACGTTTACTCTGAAAAAGAACCTATATGCACATATCCGAAACCTTCATAAAGTGAAATAGAACTGTGTTAAAAATTACGCTGTTCCCTATGTGAAACATATCACAAAGTATATGAAGATTTAAGAGATCATTACACTGAAGTACATAATATCGACATTTTTATGGAAAAGAAATCATTTTCCTGAATGGAATGAGTTTTCTTTTATATAAATAAGTCAGCAAAAATAAAAACAATTACAATGCTCTTACGTGAAAGAGACTGGTACGAAAATTTCCAGCAGTAGAAAGAACTGGTACATACTACATTTGTCATCAATCAGGCTATCATAAGAATGAATTCATTATGTCCCTTAATTCTTGAATTACTAGAGGAAAATGGAAACTTCACATCTTTTTTACATACTCCACACATCGGCCGTGAGTGTTCCTTTAAACATTTAAATTTTAGACTTATTTTGTACAAATGATGATCAATTAATTTATACACTTGATGTGTCCCCTCATGTGAGTATTTCTGACCACTCGCTTATTGCTGCTCACATTAAATTTATTTTAACATATAATAATTTCGTAATACGAATAATTTCGTAACGTATGCCACTATTGATTTCTTTAATGTTAATTTTGTTTTGTTCCAAATAGACTGGCAATCATTTTTTCTTAATCGCACAGATCCATCGTCAATGTGGGACTATTTTCTTCAAACTGCAATTACAACTATTTCTGATAACACAACTGAACGACGAATACACAAAAATCGATTAAAACCTTGGATTAACCTCTCAGCTATCCGCTTTAATTCGACATAAGCGACAACTTTTGAGAACGTATAACTTGCTGGTTCTCTCAACGATTTTCTCGCTCACCGTAATTTTTCCAACCGAGTTTACTTGTTACAAAATCCCGACGGTCAAAACACCGACCGACACGCCCGAATCCAAACACGCCAGAATCCCGACATGCAACAATCCTTGCATAAGTAAAAATTCCGACTTTTGTTTAATACTTTTAATACAGAATACTTTTGTTTAGTAACAAAAAATAAAAAACAGATGGCCATAAATAAAAAACAAGAAATAAATGTAATTATATGTTAAAAAGGAACTTATCAAACCTGTCGGGATTCTGGCCTGTCGGGATTCTGGCGTGTCGGGATTTTGGCCGTCGGGATTGTGGCTGTCGGGATTGTGGCTGTCGGGATTGTGGCTGTCGGGATTGTGGCTGTCGGGATTTTGGGGTAGACCCGTTTCCAACAATCGTTGGTAAAGCTAAGAACAGAATTGGAAGAATTTATCATTTCAAGTGGTAATAGTAAAAGAATTTATTGGTACATTCGCACATCTTCTAAAGTCTCCATACCATTACTTCAAAAAGATGACAGGTCTATCTGTTTCTCTAATAATGAATCTTCGGAATGTTTAACATTCCTCAAATAATGTGTCCACGTCTCCGTACAACTCTTGATAATATCTCTTTCACACCGGATGCTATTAAACATAATTTATTGAAACTACGCAATAATTCATCACCTGGATTAGACGGACCAACTTAATTTTTCGTTAAACAATATGCAGAATCTGTAGCCATTTATATATCCTTTATAATGAATGCTTCTTTTATTCAGAGTTCTCTTCCCTTGTCATGGAAATTGGCATCGGCTACTCCTATATTCAAGAAAGGAAATAAACTTGATTGCAATAATTATTGTCCAATTAGCCTGGTTCCTATTGTCGGCAAGGTCATGGAATCCAATATTTCTGAAGCTATGTCTGAATTTCTCCTTCAAGAAAATGTCATACCTCACCAGCAGCATGGTTTTATCAAGGGTCGTTCAACGATCACAAATTTACTTCATTGTATAAATGATTGGTCATCATCTTTAAATAATCGATATCCTGTTGATGTAGTTTATTTAGACATCTTCAAAGTTTCCATTGTGTTCCCAAACGGCGATTTGAATTCAAAATTTTCTATCCGACAGGTACATCCGGGTTCGTGTTGAGGAAGCTTATTTACTAGATAAGCCAGTCAAGAGCGGAGTTCCACAAGGATCAGTACTTGGACTACTACTCTTTTGTATCTACACTAGTGATCTTCCTCTCGTTGTATCCAGTAAGGTTTCCTTTACGCTGATTACTTTGCTTAACACTGAATTATATGTGAATCCAATTATTGACCATCAAATCTCCCATTACTACCGTACTGTATTAACGAACGTCCCTTAATCAGTATCCTTCCACAAATATCTTGGAGAGGTAATTAACAGTGACTTAAATTGGTCTGATCACATAGTGTCAGTGTGTAAACGTGCAAACTCGAAACTGTTATATATGAAGACATGAGTTGATAAAGGTGCTATGTCCATTTTTTTCAAAAAATAACTTATTTGTATATTTGGTTACCTAAAGTCGTAATACAACCCCTGAATAACTCAAGATTCTTAAATTGTTAATAAGGATTATTTTAATTGATAAAGGTACTATGTCCTATGACTAAGTACTCTTTTTTATTAGATAAAGGTGCTATGTCCATATTTAAGGACATAGCACCTTTATCCACTAGATAGTGGGAAAGTTTTATTTACATGGTAGGTGCCATGTGACATTTTAAGGTTATGTTTGTTGTTTATCACATCTTTCAACGTGGGTTCGAGAAGTAAAAGAATGTTAGAATTAGTAAAAAACAAGAAAATATGTGTTTCAAATAAAGGTAAGTCCGAATAGAGAATTTTTTTGTAGATAGAAACTGTATTTTGTACTTCTCTAGAGGTCAATACCAATGCGGTGATTTTGGAGCAGCCAAGCACTAGTGGACTTCAAAAGAAGGTCAACTCTAAAGCAGGTAAGCATATTAAAAAAATTTTTACTACCTTTATTAATTATTCATCTCTTTTTAATAACAATTTACCCCCTCTGCGATTCAATTTTTTATTTAAAAAAATATAGATATAATATACATTACTTGAGTTATTATTACATACATACCTACCTATGTACATAAATTAAATTTTTAGACTATATGGATAATTGTACTGATGAAAGTGTTACATCAGGCAGCGAATATTCCCCTTCCAGTGAAGAAGATTCAGAAGAGGATTATGATAACTCAAATATTTCTTATTCGACGAGTCTCATAAACAAATATCCGGATGTTGATAGAGTCAAACGTAAAATGTTTTCTGATAACCAAGAAATTAAAAAGGTAAAGCTAAAAAAAGTTAAGATTAAGAAATAAAAATAGAAATTAGAAATAAGTATAAATTTAATAAATAACTAAGATATTTTTAAGGTTCCGACAAACAGCAGGGAAACCTCGGATAGGATTGACGAAGTGCAGGAGGAAATACCTCGGGAAATACGTATGGAAGACCATAACCAGCAATTCCATGTTACTGCCGATGAAATAAGTAGAAGAGAAATTGTTAAACCAGTTTTAAAAATAACTAAAAAAAGAGTCCGGAAACCTGATAAATGGAAACGAAATAAAGCTGCAAGGTTAAGACAACAAGGTAAAGAATATATTTCTCAAAAGACTGGTAAAGTGATGGAAGAAAAAACAATTAAAAGAGATTTACTGTGTAAAGAAAAATGTAGACTAAACTGTACTGAGAAGTTTAGTATTGCAAGCAGAGAAGAAATTCTAAGAAAATTTTATAAGCTAGATACAAATTCCAAAAATATTTTAATTTTTAAAAGTATTAAGATGCAGGAAGTTAATCGTCACCGCCCTCGTAAAAATATAAAAACGAAAGCTTACAGCTTTAAATATTTTATTACGTGTGATAAAGAAAATACACTAGTGTGTAAAGATGCTTTCTGCTCTTTATACCGAATTGGACGAAAAAAAGTCTTTAAAGCTCAAAATGACTTAAAATCTGGCCAGGTAATGCCCTCACCACATAAGCAAGGGCATCACAAAAATCCAAAAAAAATATCCGATGAAGTAATAAACTGCATTGAAAATCATATCAAGCAGTTTCCTTCAGAAGAATCACATTATTCTAGAACTAAAAACCCACATAAAAAATACCTTTCCCCTTTACTAAATATTAAACGACTTCATCAACTGTATATAGAGGATTGTCAAACAAAAAAGCTCGAAACTAAATATTTCGTAAAGGCCTCTTTTTACAGACATATTTGAAACAAGGTTTAACTTATATTTTGGTGTACCAAAAAGTGATACTTGCAGTTTATGCGATGCTGGAGAGAACTCTTTAGAGCACTCGAATAATTTTCAACTTGCTTTTGTGCAGCAGAAAGTTGACCGCGAAGCAGTAAAAATTTCCAAAGAAAAATGTTACATAACAATGGATCTTCAACAAACGATGCCTTTGCCAAAGCTATCAACGTCAAAATCTTTTTACTTAAGACAAATGTGGCTATACAACTTTGGAGTCCACTGTTTAACCAGTTCTGGTCATAAGTCCTATTTTTTTACATGGACTGAGGATATTGCCAATAGGGGAAGTAATGAAATAGCAAGTTGTTTGCTACGATTTTGTCTGCTTCTTAAAGAAGAAAATCCCCAAATTGATCATTTAATAATTTGGTCAGATCAATGTGGGGGACAAAACAAAAACTTCTCCATTATTAACCTTTTTCAATACCTAATATTAAATAAAATATTTAAGATCATTGACCATAAATTTCCCGAAGTTGGTCACAGTTACCTTGACTCTGACGGAGACTTTGGAAGAATAGAAAAGGTTCTTAGAAAACATCAGAATATTTATATACCAGACCAATATCGGGAAATTATTAGATCTGCGAGTACCAAACAAAGTGTATGCCTTAACATGGAACATTTTTTTTATTGCTTTGAAACTCTACCTGCAAAACTTCATTTAAACAAAAGACTCACTAATAGTCTTGACCAAAAAATAAATTTTCGAGATAAAGTGAAGTGGCTAAGAGTAAGTTGTTTTGGAAAATACTTTTACAAAACTAGTTTAGATCCGTTTACCCCATTTATGCAAGTTGACTTACAAAAAAAAAAGAGAACTGATAGTACAAAGTAATCAAGTTGTTTTACAAAAGTTACCTAAATGCGGTGGTTTGACTTCTGAAAAAATTTCAAATCTACAAGATCAACTTAAGTTTATTCCAGCAGAGTATAAATGGTATTATGATATTGTTTTAGAAGAATGTTTGAAAAACCCTAAGAAAAAACGTAATTCATGTTAAATTTAAATGTTTCTGTGTCTTTGTTTATAAATTTTTAATGTATCTTACTTTGCTTTTGTTAATCTGCAAATAAAATTTAATTTCCAGATTATTTAATAGTTTTTTTTATTATTTTTTTAAAATTTAAATACAACATAGGTGACATAACACCTTTCTCTACTCAAGTTTATACCAACATCTGCATAAAATGTTGGTTGATTAAGGTGCTATGTCCATTAAAATTACTAAAAAAGTTTAAATTCCAGAAAAACAAAAAATATTATATAAAAAAGAACAAAACGATTCTAATCTAATAAGATATTGGTAATTTTTATAAAATTTATTAAAAAAAATATATAAGTGAAAACGCGTTTCCTTCAATTACTCAATATCTGAAAAAGTGGACATGGCACCTTTATCATCTCATGTCTTCATATATTATCGAATATATATTATCTCGATTAGTAAACTTTATTCTATATACGTCAGACCTATTCTTGAGTTTGCCGGGCCAGTGTGAAGTCCAGATCTTAGTCATGATAAAACCTTACTTAAAAATGTTCAACGCAAAGCCACAAGATTGGCATTTGGTCGTGTACGACCTAATTGTGAAGATATACTCTCTACAGATCATCTAACAACATTTGATCATCGACGTTTTTGAGGTGACCTAATCATGTTCTTCCCTATTTTAAAATATAATTTTGGAAACCTCAACACCATATTTACACCAAATCAAGACGAATGATTAAGAGGCCATCGTTGCAAATTAAAGAGGGAACAGACGACAACAAGATCCAAGATGAACCTTTTATTCAACAGAATATTTAATATCTGGAATAACTTGGATCAAGGCACCATATCGGCACCAAGTGTTAACATTTTTAAAAATCGACTTGATTGTTCTTTATTTTCTTTGCAGGACTGAATTATTTTAGGACGGAATTATTTATTGTTTTAGAACTGTGTTTAATGTTTTTTATTTGTAATCTTTATAATTTTTATTAGTTTTGGGCATAATAGGAGCTTTATAGGATTGAATTTTTTAGGGCGGTATTATTTGTTGTTTCAGTATTTTGTTTGATGTTAGTTAATTGTAACTTTATTCTTAATTTGTATTAGTTGTATAAACATATGTTTCTTGTTTTTTGGCATAATAGGAGCTGCTAGCTCCTCTGCCCTTATTTGTTATATAATGTAAAAATAAAACTACAGTCGGAAAAATGAAAGAATACCCATGAATGAAAATATAAAACACGCTGTATTTTCCTGCCACCGTGTCACACAAAAAATTGGCCAGCGCAAGTACATGTAATCATTATTGTTACATGTACTTGCACTGGACAATTTTCTTTGTGACACGGTGGCAGGAAAATACAGCGTGTTTAATATGTCATAATTATTGTTACATATACTTGCACTGGACAATTTTCTTTGTGACACGGTGACAGGAAAATACAGCGTGTTTTATATGTTCGTTCATGGGTATTCTTTCATTTTTCCTACTGTATGTTTATTTTAAATAAAACAACATTTAGATATTTTGTTAGTTATTGTTTTAGACAGCATGCCTATTTAATTGTAGTTTTATTGACAGTTGTAAATTATATCGTTGTCAAGAATAATAGCGTAAGAAATAGCATTGGTCTTAAATACTCTTTTTAGGTTTGTATTTGTTAACTTATTTTAGTTAAATTACTCTTTTTAATCTATATTGTACATATTGTAAATAATAAACTCTTTTTAGATGGATTCATACTGCTATCTCTTCGCAAGAGTAACAGTATGAAGCTACTTTTATAATAATAATATTCTTTCAAAATTGAAGAGAACACAAATAGGATGTAACATGTTAATTCTACATAATTATTGATTATAATATAATGGTAGCAAATTATTTTTAGGTAGAATCCCACAAGGAGTATCATTTGGCAAATTTGTGGATGATATAAGAACCAGTTGATATAAGAACCAGTTTAAATACTGAAGACTCACCGAAATGTTGAAAAGGAGTTTTTATTAAAACATGACTCCCAGCTTCATAAAAATGATGCTCTAAGTATAGAACTATGGATGAAGCAAATGGCGAGATTTGGAAATTGCTCGCCAGTTTTATTTTACAAACCTCAGTGTTAGCGACACAGCACAACTGTTTTAAAATATTAATAGCATCTGCACAAGAGTCTTTGTTCAAACAATTTGCATCAGACTCAACGCAAGGTACTAATCTATGCGACTTCCAGTTAACGTCAATTTTAGTTGTTGATGAATATGCTGATGGTATCCCTGATGCATTCCTGCTTTCAAATCGAGTAGCCACCATGACTTTGATGCATTTCTTTTCTGTTTTAAAGATTAAAGTAGGTGCACCTAAAATAAAATTTTTATGTCAGATGATGCACCAGAATTTGGCAATGCATGGATGAACATTATGGAAGCATCAACACATCGTCTTATTTGCATCTGGTATGTAGATCGAAACTGGTGCAACAATTTTCAAAAAGTCAAAGGTGTTGAAGCAACAAAGGTGTATAAATGTTTAAGAATGCTTCTTGAAACATCAAATGTAAATACACTCCATACTTTGTTAAATTCTGTATTACATGAATTATTGTCTGATGATGCAACAAGGTTATTTGGAGAATACTTTCAGGAATATCACTACCATAGGCCCCAATTGTAGGCATATTGCTACAGAAAGGGTGTTGTAATAAACACAAACATGTATCTAGAATCGATGCACAAAATTTTAAAATATGTCCACTTAGAAGGCAAAAGAGTGAGACGGTTTGATCGGTGCATTGCTGCTGTAATGAAATTAGTAAGAGATAA
Source organism: Diabrotica virgifera virgifera (assembly GCF_917563875.1). NCBI lineage: Eukaryota > Metazoa > Arthropoda > Insecta > Coleoptera > Chrysomelidae > Diabrotica > Diabrotica virgifera. Next base: position 82,128,918 of record NC_065451.1, on the reverse strand, counting down.
GTTATTTGATCGCTTAATAAAAAACGTAAAGAGCAAACAAACATATAAATTAAAACAAATATTAGATAGATACAGAAAAGGATTAATAATCAGTAGTGACAATATAACAGTTGTAGATGATAATACTTGGTATGTGAAGTCAAACAGTGATAATGAGAAATATTACACTGTGGAAAGATTACTTAGCGTTTGTAATGCATGTGAACTTTTTTCTAAAAAATTTAAATATGTGTTCATGTTTTCTTGCCAATGCACTGACTATTTTAAAAAATGCCATTTTATAAAAAAAAACAAACAAATGAAATAGAGAATGCGGAAAAATCCCCTTACGAACAATTCACACATCCACTACTTCGGGCTGGGAAAAATTTTTTGAATAGAATCGATTTTTTTTAAAAAAATTTTTTTCATGCCATTTTATGTAAACATATTCATAGTGTTGGAAATTTAATGGTTAACCTTACAAAACCAGTAAGTCCGACATTGCCTAACAAAGCTGAGCAAGCACGTACATTGATTGTAGACCATAATCGTCAATTAAATCTAAATTCGACTTTCTATCAGCACATACAACAACTGATAACGCTCAATATTGAACAGTAATTACAATTGGAAAAAGCTTTAGATGTTGCAATTAGTTATTTCCAACATACTTCACAGACAGTAAAATAAGCTACAAAGAAAAGTGTAAATCAACAACTGCGTTTTAAAAGTATAAAAAAGAAGAGGAAATTTAATGTTCAGGGTACTCTAAGAAAACTAACATATAGTGAAAATAAGATGTTATGGCAGGTTCTTAATATGGAGAAAAACCATTAATATTAAACAACTAAAACTATTTTAAATAACTCTTAACATCAAAGTAAAAACTCTTTCGTAATATATATGGTTTGAATCAAAAATTAAAATCTTAAAAAACAAAATGGATTAGGTACATACAGTTGAAATGTCCAAAACATTTTCGGATCTATCAGTCCACCCTCAGTGAACTCTTATAATTGTATAATAGCCACAGAACCAAACAGTGGTTGGATTTAAAAAGCAATTTCCATTGTTAAATTGAAACGGCTTAAAGCTGAGATTAATGGATAACTTCTGGGAACATGAAGAATCCCTAGACAAACAAAATCAAACAACCAGCTTGGTCTACATACGTCTGCCAACTGAGACTGAAGAGTCATACAGTAGAACGTCGATAATGTGGACGTTGAAAATCCGGATCGTCAATATTCCAGATTTGTATCTAGCAAAAATAAAACATCGTACATTCCATCTGTCCTTGCACTATGTTCTTTAGCGTCAAGCGGGCGATGGTCTATAGCCGCGGAAAGGGGAGGCAGCGTGGTCAAGGTCACACTCCTGCTACTGTACTATGGCAGCATTCCCCGTCCCGCCACCCGCCAGTCACGTGATGGCATCGATTGTAACAAAACTCGAAGCGAAACTTCTGAAGAGGGTACGCTTACAAGAAAAAGTGCACGTCCATCAAACAACAAAGCCTTACAACTTAATAGACCGAAAGATTTCAAAGCTGGTTCAGGCTGGCTTAAGAACTTCAAAAATAGGTACGGCATTAGAGAGTTAGATGTTCAAGGAGAAAAATTTTCCTCTGATTTAGCGGCTGGAATTGCATACAAAGAGAAATTTGTCAAACAAGCACAAAAAAGTGGTTACTCTAGGGATGACATATACAATGCTGATGAGACTGGGATAAACTGGAGAGCCCTTCCACGAGAGTTGCTGTCATCAAAATATGAAAAATGCTCCTGGTTTTAAAGTGAGTAAATAGACAATAACGGCTATATGTGCTAATGCTCGTGGAAATCACAAGCTAAGATTGCTGTGTATTGGAAAGAGCAAAAATCCACGTTCCTTCAAAAATGTGAAAACCCTTCCTGCGGCATACAAAAATAAAAAAGTGCTTGGTTGGATTCAACCATTTTTCTGAACTGGTTTAAAGAAGAAATTATCTCTGGTGTGAAAATATTCAGAAATAAGAAAAAAAACTGGTAAATTTGAACTTTTTGTGAACTATGTGTCACATAACCTCCAAACTATAAGTTTATTAATAAACATAACATTTTTTATCTATGATAATCATTTATATGGATAATTTTTAATGAACCTCATCATTTGAGCATAGATTTATTTGGGCAAGTAAAGCAGGTTATGTTTTATGATTTGAAAACAAAACAAAAACAAATGGATAAGTTTCTATTTTTGCCGAAGATGTCGCAGTTATCCTCCTTACACCGCCTCGTTGTATAGGTACCCAAGGTTGCCGCAAGTTGACAAAATCCTTGAAGAACATGGCCACAATACTTTGACGTTGCCACCTCGTCATCCAGATGTTAATCCGATTGAACTTGGTTGGGCACCTCTAAAACAACATGCTGCAAGTAAAAACACCAGTTTATTGTCCGATGTTAAAAGGTAGTGTAATGAATTTTTCAGCAATTTCTCCTCACAAGATTAGCACATGCTCTCAAATTTGAAAAAGAGTTTGGTGGCTTGGAATCAGCCATGTATGCAACAATTGATCAAATAATTAACCTTCCAGAAAACGAATCCGTTGATGAGCTTGAGAGTGACAGCGAATCCGAGGAAAATGATAATGATGTGAGTAGATAAATAGGATCTAAACCCGAGCAGGAATTGGTCAAGGTCAAACGCTGAGTGCTGCTTCGGGACCAGGCCTGAGCGGAAATGATAATATAAGGCCTAATTAAGAGCAAAAGTAATAAGATAAGGCATGCAGCTAGTTACCTTGAATGGTGTAAATAAATACAGGATGTGAGGAAGTAATAAGGCCTACTTGGGGACAGATGGAGTTTGCAATAAACAGAACTGTTGTAGATAATCATTAATGGTGTAAAAGAAGGTCGAGAGAAAATATTTTTTCGGGATACGGGGAAGACGAGCGCTCGGGAACATCAGATCGATCGCGATATAGGGGAGAGTCGTATAAAATGGTCCCCCTGGGTAAATTGGTACCCTAAGATATTTCTCAGAATTTTCATAAAAACCGACGTTTAGCTTTCTTTATTATATTTAATATAACTAGCGCCACCTATGTACGATGCTGTAAAGATGTGCGAAGCATATTTGGCCAATATCGGGGCCAAGTACATTTTGGTGAAAATTCAGGAAATACTGAAATAATTATAGAAAATGATAATGATGATTAAAATATAGGGACAGATATAGGCAAAATGGGGTCCCATTATTGCTCGATGGTCATTCAAGCCACAAATTTGTCGAAGGTATAGAATACTGTAGAGTTAGAGAATTATAATGCTGGCGTTTCCTTCACATGGAAACGGGCCATTTGATGTAACAGTATTTTCACCTCTAATGACGTATTTGAATGAGAAAGTTATTTTATGGCTTAAAGCAAACCTTGGAAAAGTCATAACTCGCTTGTTTGGAAAATCGTACCGAAAAGCTGCCACATGTAACAACCGACTAAGTCGATTCGAGAAAACAGGTATCAATTATTTTAATCCGAACATATTCCCAGATTGGAAACTTAGACCATAGTGTACAACTGAACGACCTACAATGGAAAATGAAACCGTTGATCACATCCACGAGCAAAGAACTCCTTCTCAAGAAAGAGATATTATTCTTCGCTTATAAGGACTTTATCTAAGGTATCTTCTTCTTTTAGTTTCAAATATTGGCGATCATTCTGGCTATAATTATTTTATTAACTGATGCTTTACTGATCTAAGGTATGTGTAGGTAATAACGGCAGCTTGGTAATATCGCCAATTCGTGATCATGTTTGCGATGACCTTAGATTCGCCAGCGGTGTTTATGACAGTTGATTATCAGTGTTCGGTGTAGAAGGAGTACCGTTTATAATTTTACATCTTTTGTGTTTATTAGATTGGAGCGGCGTTATTGATAAGTAATATTATTTGATTTCGGTGATTTGTACTGTGTTTTCTAAGGAATAAAATGATGCATTCAGATTTTTAAGGTAGTTTTGCTTATCTTCGAAAACCAAATTACAAACAATTTATGTGCATGTCGGTAATATCGCCAATTCCAATGGATGGTAATAACGCCTTTGCGTTACCATCCCTACTTGGATAAGGTTGCCTTGGCAACCTTCTCCAGATACGTCGAAGGTTAGAAAAATTAAAAAGCGCTCTGCGGAAGTGTCATCGGCACGCAATAGTGATTCTGATGATATAGAGTTAAGTGAGATGGAAACATCAGATGAAGAAAAACATGACACTTCATTGTGCTAACCACTCCAGATTATGGTACAAAAATCTTATTGTTACTTAATACTTATTGTTATTTTTCAGCAAATATAGCATTTTGAAGTATAATGTTCAATTGTTAGACCGTATTGCATTCGAAATAATAGGTTGGCGATATTGCCAACAAGGGTTGGATATATCGGAATACCAGAAGAAGCACGTGCTCATGCTTTTAAATCATTTTGGAAGTTAGGTTCCTTTAGTACACAAAATGCCTTTATATGTGGTTTAATAAAACAAAACATTCCCCAACAAAGACGTCCCAAAGATCAATCACGATCTGCAAAGTCGGTTAGTAATCAATATTACATACAAGCACAAGGGCAAACCATCAATGTCTGTAAAAAGTTCTTTCTTCAGACATTTAAGATATCTGATGGCCGCATGTCGAGGGCGATTAAAAAATTGCAAAATGGAAACGAATCTGGATCTGACTGCAGAGGTCGTCGCGCTTCTTTCAAAAAAATTCCTATGGAACGCATGAACATAGTTCGAGAACACATCAATAGCTTCCCAGCATATCAGTCACATTACACGAGAGCTAAAAATCCCAACCGAAAATATTCATCATCACAACTTCATGTTACTCTTATGTATAATTTGTACAAGGAACCCTGTGACGACAGAAATATGTTACTCTTATGTATAATTTGTACAAGGAACCCTGTGGCGACAGAAATATCATTCCTGTTTCTATCGACATTTATCGCAGGACATTTAACAATGAATTTAATCTTTATTTCCATGTACCACATACAGACACTTGTAGTAAATGTGATAGCTATAAAATCAGAAAACCTATCTTGACCGAAGACATAGAATTACGTAATTTGGAAACTCAACATGAACTACATCTACGGAAAGCAGAGTGTGCTCGAACGTCAATGAAGTCTGATAAAGAAAAAGCCCAGAATGATGAATCCTATTACTCTTTTACGTTTGACCTAGAAAAGGCTCTCGCTTTTACAAGCTCAATACGTCCACAGCGTACTATAAACGCAATATGTACGTTTACAACTTTGGCTGTCACGAACTTTCAACTGGTTTAGGCTTCATGTATGGGTGGCATGAGACGCTTGCCTCTCGAGGTTCGCAGGAAATCGCATCGTGTATAGTTAAGCACATTGAAACACGCGCATCGCACTTTAAGTATATTGTTGCCTACAGTGATACTTGCACCAGATAAAATAGGAACTGGAACGTTGCCTTATTCTTATTAAAGATAGTACTTAGTGACACCAATCAGGCGGAAACAATTGGTCTAAAGTTTATGGTGAGTGGTCATTCCTACCTACCCAACGATGCAGACTATGGATCAATAGAAACTTACTCCAGAGGAAAGGCAATTTATGTCCCAAACGATTGGTATTCTATCATAATGAAGTCACGAAGGCATAAATCGTTCCACTTTACACAGATGGTTAGCGAAGATTTTAAAAGTGCCTGCAATCTCAAAAAAGCAATCACACAAAGAAAAGTGAATTGCGATAATGAGCCAGTATCGTGGTGAAGAATACAGTGGCTTAGGTGCAAGCAAGAAGAACCCTATAAGTTGTTTTATAAAGAAACGCTAAATGAAGAATCGGACTTTTTCAGCATCAACATTCTGCCAGGCGCACAAAAAGGAAGGCCGAGATTATTGAAAAACATTCTACAAGACCGACGTTATAACAGTCCTCGATCAGTGACTATTATGAAAAAAACGGGATATGTCTGACTTGTTGCCATTTATCCCACCTGTGCATCATAGTTATTTCAATAATCTTCTTACATCTGATTCTCTTAGACGCGTTGATGATTCAGGACCACTCACAGATGACGAGTTTCCAGCGAGTAACGAACCTGGCGCATAAAACCTCCAATGTTGTTTGTACACGATGCTGATTTGATTTTCTGTATCTTTCTCTGTCCAATAAACTTTTGATGAAATAGTGGTGTAAGTCATTTCAACCATTGTTCTAGGTCTCCCCTGTATACAGGGTGAGTCATGAGGAACTGTACATACTCCTACCTCGTATAGAGGCCCCTATGGGAAATAACAAATGACCATTAAAAAGTGTATGCTCTCATTGTTTAAACCGGTGTTAGCTTAGCCATAAATTTTATCCATAAATTTTTTTTTCATATTTTCACAAAAATTTGGTATAAATTTATCAAAAATGAATCAAACAGATAATATTGACAAGAAAAATGTTATATAATATGTTATATTTGTTTGGAAAAAAAATTTAAACGGGCGATGTATTGACGGCGAGTAGATAATGCCACTCAAATTCAAAAATCCTTTAGGGATGGCACGTTAGTCAAATTTTTTTTCAATTTTTTGTTAAATTCTGGAAGTGCATATACTAAAGTATAACATATAAAAAAAATCGTGATAAAGGTATTTTCCAAAACAAGCGAAAAAAATTCTGAAACTTAGATGTATTGCGCGCTATTCGTTAATACGTCTCAAATTCAAAAATCCTTTATGGATGGTACGTTAGTCAACTTTTTTTCTCAGTTTTTTGTTAAATTCTCAAAGTAAATATAATAAAGCATAACATAAAAAAACACGTGATGGAGGTATTTTCCAAAACAAGAGAAAAAAATTCTGAAACTTAGATGTATTGCGGGCTATTCGGTAATACGTCTCAAATTCAAAAATCCTTTATGGATGGATCGTTAGTCAACTTTTTTCTCAGTTTTTTGTTAAATTCTCAAAGTAAATATAATAAAGCATAACATATAAAAAAACGTGATGGAGGTATTTTCCAAAACAAGAGAAAAAAATTCTGAAACTTAGATGTATTGCGCGCTATTCGTTAATACGTCTCAAATTCAAAAATCCTTTATGGATGGATCATTAGTCAACTTTTTTCTCAGTTTTTTGTTAAATTCTCAAAGTAAATATAATAAAGCATAACATATAAAAAAATGTGATAGAGGTATTTTCCAAAACAAGAGAAAAAAAAGTCTGAAACTTAGATGTATTGCGGGCTATTCGGTAATACGTCTCAAATTCAAAAATCCTTTATGGATGGATCGTTAGTCAACTTTTTTTCTCAGTTTTTTGTTAAATTCTCAAAGTAAATATAATAAAGCATAACATATAAAAAAACGTGATGGAGGTATTTTCCAAAACAAGAGAAAAAAAATTCTGAAACTTGCGATGTATTGCGGGCTATTCGGTAATACGTCTCAAATTCCAAAATCCTTTATGGATGGAACGTTAGTCAACTTTTTTTCTCAGTTTTTTGTTAAATTCTCAAAATATAATAAAGCATAACATATAAAAAAAACGTGATGGAGGTATTTTCCAAAACAAGAGAAAAAAATTCTGAAACTTACATGTATTGCGCGCTATTCGGTAATACGTCTCAAATTCAAAAATCCTTTATGGATGGTACGTTAGTCAACTTTTTTTTTTCAATTTTTTGCTAAATTCTCGAAGTATATATACTAAAGCATACTATATAAAAAAAAACGTGATGGAGGTATTTTCCAAAACAAGAGAAAAAAATTCTGAAACTTGCGATGTATTCCGGGCTATTCGGGAATACGTCTCAAATTAAAAAATGTTTTGGGGATGGTACGTTAGTTAACTTTTTGTTTAATTTTTAGTTAAATTCTGGAAGTACATATAATAAAAATTCTGGAAGTACGTGTAATAAAGCATGAGATATAAAATATCGTGATCAAGGTATATTCGAAAGCGAGGGAAAAATTTTTGAACGGCGTGTAGGTAATGCGTCTCATTTTCAAAAATTTCTTATGTGTGTGGGCTGTTGTTTGTGTGATCAGGGACTTCGTCAATTAGCCGAATTTGTATTAGAAAAATTGAAATTATTTTTTTTTTTAATTTTGAGTTATTATAGAAGAATAAGTAGGAATACCAAATACATTCTTAACAATTGTTTTATAGACAGATCTAATATTCTTATATTTTGTGTAAATTTTTGGAAAATACCATTCTTGAGGGATTAAGATAATATGATTTTATTACCTGGGATTGTGGTCATTAGTAACGACTAGTTTTTCATTTATAGTTATTTTATTGGGGTTTTACCACTGAAAGTGAATATTAATTAGCCCTTATCGGGTAAGAGTTGTTTAGAGATTATGATAACGAGTTCCTTGTCTAGTTTTCAACGTGACTTTTGTAGAATGTCCTTTCAGAAAAATCAGTTAACTTTCTACTTAATGGCTTTTATTCTTTAATAACTTATAATATATATATATATATATATATATATATATATATATATATATATATATATATATATATATATATATATATATATATATTGTCAAAAGAAAATAGGTTTCAGTTGATTGAAGTCCGTCAAGTGCGACAGTCAAAATAACTGTTTAATGCTAAAAAGTGTAAAGTGTGTTTTTGTGTCTTCTAGTTTTTGTAAGTATTTGTTAATATTTTAATTTTTATTCTTAAATTTTTATTAGTAATTTTGTTTTTTTTTGCAACTTACCCAACTATATTAATCGTTCTCTTTATCATTTTAATATTTTACTTTTTTTATTTGTAGTATTTACTTTTTAAAATGGCAGAATTAGTAGATAAATTGTGTAAATTCTTGAACTCACAGGAGTTAACTCTTGTCCAAATTAGACGGCTAAAACACGGTGATAAAATAATTGCGGATGCATGTCTAAAATTGTTTAATAATAAATCAAGTTTGTCTCGTAATAATTTGCTGAAAATAATTAAACGTAATTCTCATAACTTTTCCCAAGTTTTTCTTCACTATACAAATGATACAAATAATTTGAATTGTTCACCAACATACAACAAATTTTATAATAATATTGATATAAATAACGTGCCAAATTCAACTGTTTTTATTCAAAATGTGGAATATTCGGATAAACCTGAACCATTAAAAGAAACATTTGAAAACGTAAGTTTTGACATTAATACTGAAATGCCTGATAGTTCAGATCAAAACCTGCTAGAAACTTTATCGGAAACAAATACAACTATGGACGTTACGCCCGAACATCTTAATATTTACCCCGAAATAAAAAAATGTTATGAAATACAACCGGAGTTAAACGTGTTACCAAAACATTCGCGAAATAACTTTCCAATAAAACTAAAATTCCACAATAAATTAGTGATTCGCGAGGGTGAGTTCTCCCTTAGTGTTGACGAATTAAAATTAATTTATAACGCAAAAGAAAATAAACTCCGTCCTTGTAATTATCCTTTTATTATACGCGAACGTTTCCAAAAAGCAAATACTACTTGTATACTTTGTATTAAACAAGTAAATTATAATAAGAAAATGGTTGTTATATATGGGTACTGCCGTCATGCTAATTGTAAAAGTTTTAAATTACAATGTAGGATTAAAGATGGGCTACACGGTGAAGTGTATAGTAACAGCTTCAACTATTTCCATGAAAGTGAGTTAACGCAACAGGTCAGAGGAGTAGAGAGAGTATTGTTGGGTCAGCGATTACGTTGTGATTTAGCGCGTAATGTACGGGATGAAGACATTGAAAGGTGTCATAAAGTAGCTATGGTCACTAAAAATTTAAAGCGTATTAAGAGCGAATGTGTATATCGCAGAATAAAGTTTGAAAGTGAGGCTTTTCGTGATAGATCCAACGACGATTTAAAGGACATGGTGGAGATGAGGACCGATAATAAAAATTATATTTATAGGGTATCTAGTCCATTTATTGTGACTATTTTTAGTAAAGAGCAGTTGCATTTACTTAACTTTGCGAAATGTAAAACCGGTGAGTTACCGGATGTTCACATTGATGCAACACGGAGCGTAGTCCGAAAACCATGTCCTGCATCTAATAGGATTTTGTATTACACTGGTGTTATTCAGGTACAAATGGAAAGGGTGGTTCCAGTCTTTGAAATGGTAGCTGAAAAGCATGACACTGTTACCATATTAAATTGGTTACAGGAATTTAAATACTTTTGTGTGAAGAATATTCTAAGGAGGCCTGTATTTAGAACAGGGACAACGGATTTCAGTTTAGCTGTTATAAATTCCATTTGTGAGGCTTGGAATTTAATGACTTTGCAACGGTACTGCACTCTGTTTTTTGAATCTAGGGATTCTAATAAAATAGTGGATAGGTTAGTCGTGTTAAAATTGTGTTGTGCCCATTTGATGAAAATATTCGTTAGATATGTGGATAAGTATTTTTGTTCGCAAGACAAGAACGTAAGGTCTTTTCTGAAGGAGGTTTTAGCGTCGCTGTTTGATATTTTTGACTTTGGATCTGTTGAGGAAGTTATCATATCGATGTTTCAGTTATTGCTATTAAAACATGAAAGCACTGAGAGTAATGAAATGAGGACAAATTTATTAAAAATAACATTAATCAATACTGATATAAACACAATAATTATTGATGATACGGAAGAAATAACAACAATTCCCGAATTTCATTTAACAGCTAAGCACACAGCTTTTTACAAAAATAACGATTTATTTAAACATTTCGAACATATTTTAAAACATTCCATAATTGAAAAATGTGAACTTATTAACGAAACTAATAAACGTAAAAATATTCCGTTAAATCCTATGTATAATCAAGATTTCGTATATTATTTTTTAAAACATTTTGTTCCCTACATTCCGCTCTGGACGGGAATTTGCAATTACAAACGAAGCAGTAATGCACCGGTAGAAAAATTTTTCGGTTTGCTTAAAAACAATATATTAAACAATAAATTACACAGAAAATGCTCGCGCTTTATTAGAACTGTAAGAAAATATGTTATTAACAGATATAGAGAACAAAAGTATAGCATAAAAAACGGGCTGCGCCACAAGAGTTAATAAAAAACAACCGCGTAATACAATAAAGATAAACGAAGAAAAATGGTGCAAACGGATAAAAAGAAATAATACATATTTTAAAAAACAAACCTTAAAAAAATACTTTAAGACTGAGTACGAATGTTCAACTATTAAAAAACATACTACAACCGAGTATTCTAATCCAACTTTCAAAAATAAATTTAAAAACGGTCTTCAAAACAAAATTGACAATAAATTTAAATAAATACTTTGTAATTGCGAAATACAATTATATTTTAGGAGATCTAACACTATACAACGAAGGTTTTGAAACGTTAAATCCCATAAAATGGTTAAGTGACTCTGTAATAGACTCTGCTATTCTTAGCACAACAAATATAAAAAATTCAAAGGATGATTTATATATTTATGCAAGTTTAGGATATTGTATATTAAGCCATAGTAATAACAACGTAACCGAAAATTTTATTGTTAATAAAACAAATATTTCAAATTATAACAAAATTTTAATTCCCGTTAACCATAATCAAAACCATTGAATCTTGTGTGAAATAGACTTTATACATTATCAGTTTAATATATACGATTCATCTAGACTTGTAAACAAAACTCAAGCTGTCCGTTATAGAAATTTGTTTTCCTCTTACTTTTTAGACCGAGTTCATTTGTTTAAAGTAGATACTTTGAAATGTAATATGCAAAATAAGTCCCATTATTCAGAAAGACCAGCACAATTGTGGTGTTTGCGTAATTTATGTCAGCCAATGTATTATTGATAATAAATTAATCAACGATAAAATAAACTTGGATAAATTCAGAATAGATTTACAACGGGCAATTCTACAGGGTTCATTGCCCATGCAACATCGCTGTTTAGTTTGCGGTTGCGATATTATGTTCTCCCCTACATCTTCCAAGTCATTTCAATGTGTAACATGTGACAGGTTTATACACGACCTGTGCGGATAACACATATTATGTAGCAGCTAAAAGCCAGTGCTTTTTATGTAAAGGTAGTAGTATAGGTACTACAAAATATAAAAACTAAAAACGTGGCTCTGGTCGATCCTATAAGATTGAATTAATATTAAGAGGGAAGAATATTATATTTTATTGTTCCGTATCTGTACACTCGTCTGAACAAGACTCTAAATTGGGTTCAATTACGATCGGGTTGATAGGCGGCAAAGTTCGATATTCGTTTTCTTCTTTTATTACATGACCTACGCTATTTTTCCGGACTTGTAAATATTTTGGATTAGTAAATATTTTCCGTATATTTTCAATGACCATGTTACTTAAGGATAGCACTATTAGTTTTTCTAATTTCTGGTTTTAAACAACCCCACAACACTCGATCGGGTTGAAAATGCAGTAATAAGGAGGTAGGCGGAGTACCGTGCGACCTTCATCTTTCGCCATTTTATCAACCACGTAATTTATAAGTTTTTTATAATTTCCAACAATCTTGTTTTTATCGTCATTTTTTGAGGAATTGGTATACTTTTATGTGTCATAAATGCTATTATATCCGATTTTTTGGTATTTGAATTCGGTATTTTATTCATTTGACGCAAATGATACGACGCATTATCTAAAACAATAACATGGTCATAACATGGTCATTGAAAATATACGGAAAGTATTTACGAATCCAAAATATTTATAAGTCTTGAAAAATAGCGTAGGTTATGTAATAAAAGAAGAAAATGAATATCGAACATTGCTGTCTATCAACTCGATCGTAGTTGAACCCAATTTAGAGTCTTCTTCAGACGAGTGTACAGATACGGAACAATAAAATATAATATTCTACCCTCTTAATATTAATTCAATCTTATAGGACCGAAAGCGTTTGATTTTCATTTTTTCCCAAAAAACCCAAAAAGGGAGGAGTCCGGGCACCGATTTCAATTGAACTTGGGGTCTGGACTCTTACCACCAAAAAAAAACCCAGAAAAAACCACAAAAACCCCAGGTAGCCGAGGCGCCGGTTCTCCGGGGCCTCGCCTACCTACCCAAAAAAACCACGGTGAAAAATCCAACAAAACGGAGGAGTAACGTCTCCGGTCGGAGTCTTTACTCCAACACTAAAAAAACCAAAAAACCAAAAAAAACCGGAAGGGCCTAGTCACCGACTAGAACACTACTTGGGGACTAGGCTCTCCCACCTAAAAAAAATATAAAAAACAAAAATAATGTTTTCTCTTTCAGGTTATTTTTTTCAGGTCGACAAAATTGCGCGTCGGAGCGAGTAGATGAAAGTGTGAATGCATGTACTGTTTGAATGACAGGCCGGTTAAGGTTCCTTGGATTCGATTAGTAACACCTGAACAAGGAACTTTGGCGACGAGGCCGGCACACAACTGACGACAACCCCCTCAGGGAAGTCCGAAGCACACACAGACGGTTTGCGTCACCTCTTACTTATCAGAATGAACGCCAAACTAAGTAATCAACTAAGACATGAGGCCTCTGAGCGAATGGCTCAGGGGGGTGGTGGTTCGAAACTCTTTGCTCTCCAAGTGCACAGGCCGGCCTCGGCATTGCAGATCCAGGGGATTCGATATGGGCTCATTTTGCGTGCGTGTGTGCGTGTGTGTGTCGTGTGTGTGTGTGTGTGTGTGTGTGTGTGTCGTGTGTGTGTGTGTGTGTGTGTGTGTGTGTGTGTGTGTGTGTGTGTGTGTGTGTGTGTGTGTGTGTGTGTGTGTGTGTGTGTGTGTGTGTGTGTGTGTGTGTGTGTGTGTGTGTGTGTGTGTGTGTGTGTGTGTGTGTGTGTGTGTGTGTGTGTGTGTGTGTGTGTGTGTGTGTGTGTGTGTGTGTGTGTGTGTGTGTGTGTGTGTGTGTGTGTGTGTGTGTGTGTGTGTGTGTGTGTGTGTGTGTGTGTGTGTGTGTGTGTGTGTGTGTGTGTGTGTGTGTGTGTGTGTGTGTGTGTGTGTGTGTGTGTGTGTGTGTGTGTGTGTGTGTGTGTGTGTGTGTGTGTGTGTGTGTGTGTGTGTGTGTGTGTGTGTGTGTGTGTGTGTGTGTGTGTGTGTGTGTGTGTGTGTGTGTGTGTGTGTGTGTGTGTGTGTGTGTGTGTGTGTGTGTGTGTGTGTGTGTGTGTGTGTGTGTGTGTGTGTGTGTGTGTGTGTGTGTGTGTGTGTGTGTGTGTGTGTGTGTGTGTGTGTGTGTGTGTGTGTGTGTGTGTGTGTGTGTGTGTGTGTGTGTGTGTGTGTGTGTGTGTGTGTGTGTGTGTGTGTGTGTGTGTGTGTGTGTGTGTGTGTGTGTGTGTGTGTGTGTGTGTGTGTGTGTGTGTGTGTGTGTGTGTGTGTGTGTGTGTGTGTGTGTGTGTGTGTGTGTGTGTGTGTGTGTGTGTGTGTGTGTGTGTGTGTGTGTGTGTGTGTGTGTGTGTGTGTGTGTGTGTGTGTGTGTGTGTGTGTGTGTGTGTGTGTGTGTGTGTGTGTGTGTGTGTGTGTGATTTTCATTTTTATTATCATTGTTGGTGAAGTCTATATCTTAATTTGCTTTTTTGGAATTTTTTATTTTTTTTCGGGTTACATAAGGCTGATGTCGTTATAAAGACTTTGGAAAATGCCTTTTAATACATCCTTTGACGTCGGGTTTATTACCTCAATACATCTAAGTTTCAGAATGTTTTCCTCTTGTTTTGGAAACTACCTCCATCACGTTTTTTTTTTATATATTATGCTTTAGTATATATACTTCGAGAATTTAGCAAAAAATTGAAAAAAAAAGTTGACTAACGTACCATCCATAAAGGATTTTTGAATTTGAGACGTATTACCGAATAGCCCGCAATACATCTAAGTTTCAGAATTTTTTTCTCTTGTTTTGGAAAATACCTCCATCACGTTTTTTTATGTTATGCTTGATTATATTTACTTTGAGAATTTAACAAAAAACTGAGAAAAAAAGTTGACTAACGTACCATCCATAAAGGATTTTTGAATTTGAGACGTATTAACGAATAGCGCGCAACACATCTAAGTTTCAGAATTTTTTTCGCTTGTTTTGGAAAATACCTTCATCACGATTTTTTTATATGTTATGCTTTAGTATATGTACTTCCAGAATTTAACAAAAAATTGAAAAAAAAAAAGTTGACTAACGTGCCATCCATAAAGGATTTTTGAATTTGAGACGTATTACCGAATAGCCCGCAATACATCCAATTTTCAGAATTTTTTCTCTTGTTTTGGAAAATACCTCCATCACGTTTTTTATATGTTATGCTTTATTATATTTACTTTGAGAATTTAACAAAAAACTGAGAAAAAAAGTTGACTAACGATCCATCCATAAAGGATTTTTGAATTTGAGACGTATTACCGAATCGCCCGCAATACATCTAAGTTTCAGAATTTTTTTCTCTTGTTTTGGAAAATAACTCCATCACGTTTTTTTATATATTATGCTTTAGTATATATACTTCGAGAATTTAGCAAAAAATTGCAAAAAAAAGTTGACTAACGTACCATCCATAAAGGATTTTTGAATTTGAGACGTATTACCGAATAGCCCGCAATACATCTAAGTTTCAGAATTTTTTCTCTTGTTTTCGAAAATACCTCCATCACGTTTTTTTATATGTTATGCTTTATTATATTTACTTTGAGAATTTAACAAAAAACTGAGAAAAAAAGTTGACTAACGATTCATCCATAAAGGATTTTTTGAATTTGAGACGTATTACCGAATAGCCCGCAATACATCTAAGTTTCAGAATTTTTTTTCTCAGTTTATTCAACAATGTCTCAAATTCAAAGTTTTTCCAACTTTTAGTATTGTCAGGACATCTAAAAATGTACCACCTAACATCAGGACCTCGCTACAGAAAAAACTTTTGAAGAGAGAGATATGTAAACATTATAGTAAGCTGAATTATATCAACTGTAAGCTTAAGGTAATGTATGATTCTTTGCTCGAAATCTTTGGCTTCATTAACATTAACAATTTTCTTACTGATGTGCATGACAGGGTAGATTCTTATAATTCAACTAAATTTAATAGAGTACATAATAAACTTATACATCTTATTAGAAACAAAAATTTGCATGATCAAGCCTCTCAGGACAGAAATAACAATAAAAAATTTTCAGATTTTCAATTCCACCCAAGAATAAAGAACCTTACCGGTATCAGCTTTGCTGAAGATGAGATTGAATTATTAAACTATGGTCTCAAATATTCCGTTCCAAAAGATTTATCTTTACACGATCTAGAGAATTTATCCATTGAGACTGATATAGTAATCCAAAATCTATCATTATCTCTTTCCCAAAGAACGTCAACTAGAAATTCCTGTTACCGTTATATTAATAAATTCAAAAATAAGATTTCTACACCTTCCAATTCTTCAGCATCTACTATCTCTTCCTTTCCACACAATCTTTCTTTTAAACAAGCTCAATCTCATCTAAAAACTCTTAAATCAATTAAATTCAAAATCACTAACCACAATCTAGTCTTTTCCAAGGCTGATAAAGGTAATTGTTTAGTCATTATAGACCGTGATTCATACAATAATAAAGTTTCATCTTTTCTAGACGATAACAACTTCACTCTTATACCTTCTGATCCTTCTAAAAGATTCATAACCAAACTAAAAGATAACATCAAAAAACATTCAGATTTCCTATCTAATCATGATGCTCCTTACAACAAACTCCCTGGTAACCCTCTTATTCCGAGACTATACGGTTTGCCTAAGATACATAAAGTTGGAATTCCCATTCGTCCCGTTGTTAGTTTTATCAATACTCCAGTGTCTATTTTATCTAAATTCATACTTACTACCTTAAAAAACTTAATCAATTTCACTCCCCAATTTACTGTACTAAATTCATGCCAATTAGTTGAGAAACTTCAACTCATCAATCTTAATCCTGACATTACTATGCTTTCTTTTGACGTTAGCAACTTATTTACTTCAGTGCCCAAAATTGAAACTCTAAGTCTGGTAAGAACACTCTTAGTCAATAAGTCTATTCAGCCCAACGTCATTTCTCCGATATTAGATATCCTTGAATTATGTCTGTCTCAAGATTTCTTTCAATTTAACAACAAATTTTACAAACAACCCGATGGCCTAGCTATGGGTAGTTGCTTGTCCCCGTTCCTAGCTGATGTCTTTATGGATCATCTAGAATCCAATTATATCATGAAAAATCCAGAAATTTTACACTGGTTCCGTTACGTAGATGATTGTTTACTCTTCATTTCTGCTGATCATAACTCAGCTCAACAATTACTTCTTAAAATTAATCAAATTCACCCAAACATCAAATTCACAATGGAACTAGAATCATCTCAGTCCATCAATTTTCTTGATTTATCTATCACCAGACTTAACGACCGATTCAGCTTTGGTATCTTTCGTAAACCAACCCAAACTGACCATGTCATTCATTTTTCTTCCAATCACCCTCAATCACACAAATTAGCGGCTTTTAGAAGTTTCATACATAGACTTTATTCCATACCGATGTCAAATGACTCTTTCAATACAGAACTTAACATTATAAAACAAATAGCTGTCAATAATGGTTATGATCCCTATATAATAGATAAACTCATTCGTAAACGAGAATCTAGATTGCTACACAACTCCGCTTATCACCATGCCTCTTCTTCTTCTCCAGTTTATAGGTCACTACCATTTCACAACCCCACCTTATCCGAAAAGATCAAACGCATCATATCCAACTCTTCTGATAACATACATATCTCCTTCAAAGTTAGTAATACTCTCAATCAATTTTTAACTAATACTAAAGATACAGTAGACTACATGAATCGTAGTGGAGTCTACAGGCTGACTTGTTCTGATTGTGATGCTTCGTATATAGATAGGACTTATAGATCACTTTCAACTAGATCTGCCGAACATTCAAAAAGAGATAATACATCAGCTTTCTCCCACCACCTTAAAGTTAACAAACACCACCTTAACATCCCTGAGGGTGTCAAACTAATTCACAATATTCAGGATAGGAACTCCTTACGGTTGGATTTGTATGAGGACCTGGAGATCTCTAGAGACATGAGGACTAGCCCCAATTGCGTTAACCGCCAGACTACTTTAAATCGACCTTTTACTCCTATTCACCGACAATTATTCCCTTAACAATATTTTGATCTATACCTCCATTCTTTTCTTTATTTTATATAATTTTGTTTTATTTTTTATCTATTTATTTATTTTTATATATTTTTGGTTCATCATTCATTTCCTTACTTTGTTTCCCTCTTTCCTTTCACTCCACTTACATTTAACATTTATTATTTCCTTACTAATCACCCATTAACACTTTCAAATATGCTCTTTTATTCTTTTCTTTCTGTTCCCCCCCCTTTTATCTATCCCACCCTTACCACAGTTTACCTCCTTTCTCTTCCAATCTTCCCTCACACATTTCCTTAAATCTAAGTTATATTACTAACCACAACAAAGTTTACCTTCTTACATTACCACTCCTCTCTCATACATTTTCCCAATCCACATAGTTACATGGCCATACCTCTTGTTTCTGATGTTTCCGGTTCCCCATGCATTTCTTGATCTGGTTGTTCTTCTTCTTTTTTTTTTTTTTTTTTTTTTTTTTTTCCCATTTGGCAACACTACTCTCTACTTTTTTCTCTCAACAATACATCAACCTGCTTTCCATTACTGACTATAAAATTTCAAATTTTCAGTTAACCCATCCAATGAATTATTCCATCAAGATCTTTGCCTCATATTGACAATAACCCCAACTCTCAGCCTGTATTATATAAATATCATTCCAATATACACTCACACCCTAACTAATTCCTATGGTTGCCTCTTATGTTATAACTCATTAACTTCATCCATTCAGTTCAATAATAACAATTGTTTGACACATAATTCATTTTGCATTTCTGATATTATCATTCAGGTTATTCCATCTTTGACTTGATTCTTTTAAATCATAATTATAAAATTTAAAAATGTTTTATAAAAAAAAAAAAAAAAAAAAAAAAAAAAAATTTTTGACAACATCTTTTAGGTAATTATCATTAAATAACTAATATTTTTTCAGTAATTTTAATTAAACAATTTTAATTTCAACCTAGAATATCAGGCAACCAACATCACTCGTTCTCAACTTGATTTTGCTAAACAATCTTCTCGCCTATGTGGGAAGCTTCACAATGATATACATTACTTTCATATCAGTCTGTTTGCTCCATTATCTTTTCTAGTTTTTAGTTCTCTACTTCAGACAACCAATTAAATTATAATATTTTCAATTTGTCAATAAACATTACAAACATATACATAGGCAACCAACATCACCTAGCTATTTTTACAACATTAAATATACCTTATCTTGGTACCTATCATATAGGTGGCGTACATAGAACTAATTTTCCTTTTCTTTCAAACTAAATAAAACTGTTTGCCTTCTTTCTCAAATTTAATCACCGATGACGTCACTGACTTGCATTTTATCTACCTAACACTAACAACAGTTCTTTCTGTAACAGAGAGTAGAGAGTTGGCTCATATACTTTTACAATAAAATCTAATTATTATAATTTAAATTTCAATTTTATACAGTTACTAATATATAATCCAAAAATTTTTTTAAACAACAATAATAATTTGAAATTCATAACCAAAAATTGACTACCTGTCTTGTCATGTCACTTCGGTCTGATAATTGGATTGTCATCTCCTTCACTTTAGTTGGTCTGTGTCCATTGAACTGGCAAGAACCACGAGTTCTTAACGAGCAGGGAACCATGTTGCCCTTTGAGCACTCCTAGCACATTTCATCTTGTAACATCGACTTGGAGTCGCTACAAATATCACTTAATTGTTATGTAAACCATTTATATCGATGTAACCTTTCTAAATAAGTTGCTAGTTTCTTTTGTGAAGCAGAACGTAAGTATTGCCACATTTTTCTTTAACCTAGTCACAATTTTAAACCTTTTGTATTCATTTTAACGTGGAAATACTTCGTTCTAGGCACTGAGGATGATCTGATTCAGATTGAAAACGTTTTGCAAATCCTTTTGGAGGACTTTTATGTTTTTTAATAAAACTTTTTATACCAATATACAAAAGAAGTTTTTACTTCAGTATGGAATTTTTTTTCTCTTGTTTTGGAAAATACCTCCATCACGTTTTTTTTTATATGTTATGCTTTCTTTTATTTACTTTGAGAATTTAACAAAAAACTGAGAAAAAAAGTTGAGTAACGATCCATCCATAAAGGATTTTTGAATTTGAGACGTATTACCGAATAGCCCGCAATACATCTAAGTGTCAGAATTTTTTTCTCTTGTTTTGGAAAATACCTCCATCACGTTTTTTTTTATATATTATGCTTTAGTATATATACTTCGAGAATTTAGCAAAACATTGAAAAAAAAAGTTGACCAACGTACCATCCATAAAGGATTTTTGAATTTGAGACGTATTACCTAATAGCCCGCAATACATCTAAGTTTCAGAATTTTTTTCTCTTGTTTTGGAAAATACCTCCATCACGTTTTTTTATATATTATGCTTTAGTATATATACTTCGAGAATATAGCAAAAAATTGAAAAAAAAAGTTTACTAACGTACCATCCATAAAGCATTTTTGAATTTGAGACGTATTACCGAATAGCCCGCAATACATCTAAGTTTCAGAATTTTTTTCTCTTGTTTTGGAAAATATCTCATCACGTTTTTTTTTATATGTTATGCTTTATTATATTTACTTTGAGAATTTAATAAAAAACTGAGAAAAAAGGTTGACTAACGATCCATCCATAAAGGATTTTTGAATTTGAGACGTATGACCGAATAGCCCGCAATACATCTAAGTTTCAGAATTTTTGTCTCTTGTTTTGGAAAATACCTCCATCACGTTTTTTTATGTTATGCTTTATTATATTTACTTTTAGAATTTACAAAAAACTGAGAAAAAAAGTTGACTAACGATCCATCCATAAAGGATTTTTGAATTTGAGACGTATGACCGAGTAGCCCGCAAGTTTCAGAATTTTTTTCTCTTGTTTTGGAAAATACCTCCATGACGTTTTTTTATATGTTATGCTTTATTATATTTACTTTGAGAATTTAACAAAAAACTGAGAAAAAAAGTTGACCAACGTACCATAAGGATTTTTGAATTTGAGACGTATTAACAAATAGCGCGCAATACATCTAAGTTTCAGAATTTTTTTCGCTTGTTTTGGAAAATACCTTCATCACGATTTTTTTTATATGTTATGCTTTAGTATATGTACTTCCAGAATTTAACAAAAAATTGAAAAAAAAAAAGTTGACTAACGTGCCATCCATAAAGGATTTTTGAATTTGAGTGGCATTCTCTACTCACCGTCAATACATCGCCCGTTTAAATTTTTTTCTCCAAACATATATAACATATATAACATTTTTCTTGTCAATATTATCTGTTTAATTCATTTTTGATAAATTTATACCAAATTTTTGTGAAAATATGAAAAAAAATTTATGGATGAAATTTATGGCTAAGGTAACACCGATATTGTTTAATAATATACAGGGCGAGTTTCGTATTTTGACAGAAATTTATATTCGTCATAATTTTTGAACGGTCAGATCGATGTGTCTCCTATATTGGTCAATCGTTACACTATTATCACCTAAACAACTGATTTATTCAAACTAGAAAAAAATCAGGTCCGGCTTTAAAAAAATTAGTTCGTTTGGGTGTTAAAAAAAATTTCACCCTGTATACTCTTTTTGAAAACTCTAATATTAATGTTACAAATTTGACAAATAGGCAATTACAATGACATATTTATTTTTTTCCCCACACGATTACTTAATTTTTTATAAAAAAGTCAAATTTGACTATGAATTAAAAATTTGGCAAAGTGAACCATAGATTTAAAAAAAATTAACTTTTATTACAAAAATTAATTTTTTAAACAAATATTTGATTTATGTTACCACCCAATCAACTGATTTATTCAAACTAGAAAAAAATCAGGTCCGGCTTTAAAAAATTTGTTCGTTTGGGTCTTAGAAAAAATTTCACCCTGTATACGCTTTTTGAAAACTCTAATATGAATTTTACAAATTAGACAAATAGGCAATTAAAATGGCATATTTATTTTTTCCCCACACGATTATTTAATTTTTTATTAAAAAATCAAATTTGTCAAAATCGCAATTTTACCATAAAAATAAAAAAAATTAAACAACGTTTTTCTTAAAATTAAAAGTTTCACCATTTTTTTTATATCACGTCTAGATCTAAAACTCCCATAACACTTCTCTTTGGACTCTATAGTTTAACATAGACGTGATCAAATAGATAAATTTTAATTTTTTTTCACTTAATTTTTGCGGTCTAACTTTGCAATTCACGAAGCTGCACCTTTTATTTTTAAAAATTCATAACTTTTACGAGAAAAAGACTGAAAGTCTACAACAATTGTCATAGTCTTCACAATGATAAGGAAGCTCGCAGACCAAATGCAACACATAAAATAAAATTCATACGTAAAATGTTGCACAGTTCATAATAGCGTACATCTGTTTATACTCAACAGAGATAACCTCGCATCAAACATTTTATATATGTAGAATACAGGAGCGTGCCAATTTTGGAACTTCAGTAAGTATATCAGTATTTGAAATGTCTTCAAGCGAAGAAGACGTTATTGTAACTTGGCAGTTTTTAAGAAGACGTCAGAGAAAAAAAAAAGGAAAATGCGTCGGTATTGGATTCACCCGCTGAATGCATTTAACATAATTCATAGTCCAGCAATTGTTTTAAAAGAACAGTTAAACCTTTATTCTGAAAAATTTAAGGAGTATTTCTCTAATTTAAAGAGGATTTCTTTTTACGAAAAAAGGAAGGGACCAACGTTATTCTGAGCGTAACTTGCTTACTTTTGCTACTAAAACAAAATTAAAGTTTTTTAAATAATTTAAAAAAGTGTTAATGAGTTTTTCCCAAAAAGTGCTTTATTTTTTGGTTATTTCACGTTGAAGTATTCGATTTGAAATTTGGCGAGTATCAATGTATTTTTCATTACTTATAACTCTTCTTTTACTAGGTAATCTCATACTTAAACCATTTTTTTCACTTTTTTATGGGATATAGTTTTGCTAAGAGTGTTATTTCTTCGATAAAATACGTACTTTTTAAGTTAGTTGCAAGAAACCGTCTGAAAATGTGTTTTTTATGAACATGTTTACTCGCAAATAACTCAAAAAGTTTTAACTTAATGAAAAAATGCTATGAAACAAAAGTTGCTTAGAATTAGTTAGTTTATCCATTTCCGGTCTTATTTTGAACGTATATTTTTTCACCCTCGAGAAGGCATGAAACTCGCCCCCATGCTACCTATATATGTATATGCCAAATTTCATGTCAGTCTAAGCGGATCTTTAAAATTTATAGGTTTTGCATTATTTTACCGTCAGCGAACGGACTATCAATTGCCCATAAACTTTAAAATATCACTTAACTTAATTTGTATAAAAAATTATTTTTTTGTATTATTAGGAAAAGAAATATGAAAATAAACATGGAGAAAACAAAGATAATGGTCATGGGAAATGAGGATAATCAAGTAAATATAGAAATAAATAACCAAAAACTAGAACAAGTAACAACATATACTGGGTGTGAAAATCAGAAGAATAAGTCAACGAAAGGATAACCATGACTTCCAGAATGTACTACAGCTTAAACAGAGCATTCATTGGAAAGAAAAAAGTAAGCAGCAGGACGAAGATGGGGTGTATAAAATGATCTTCAGGCCGATCCCCAGCTATGGTAGTGAGAGCTGGGTGCTAACACAATCATCGAAAAATAGAATAAACTCAATGGACATTAAGTACTCATAAAAAGTAAAAGGAATTACAAGACGCGATAGAATAAGAAACAGCACTGTAAGATAAGAACTACAAGTCGAACGAAAAACACAAATACTAGATAAGAACAAGCTTAAATCCTTTTGGTTTTTGTGTAGAATGAACGACAATGGACAAGTAAAACGCGTATGGGAGGCAAAAGTACAAAACAAGGGAGAAAAAGGGAGACCAAAGAAAACCTGGAACGATGAAGTGGTAAGAATTCTGAAGAAAAATACAACTTGGACTGAAGCGAAACGAAGGTCCAAGAATAAGCAAGAGTGGAGACGATTTGTATATGATATAGATGCATGAAATGTATTTTTCAAACACCTTAAGAAAGGTTTAGATATAGATTATATATACAAAATTATTTACTACTTGTAAATATTAATCTGTAAACATTATATAGATAAGTCAACAAGCATGTTTATGCTTTTAAGACTTTTTTAAGTTTATGTAAGTAAACAAATTATTGTAAAAAATTGACCTATAATTGACCAATAAACCTATTATCTCAAAAATTATAATGCCCTATTATCCCTCTTATTGTACGCCCTCAATCCCAAATACACACATCTGGGGTTCTGACACGGCACACTCGCCACACGGCATACTGCCCTTTTTTGAGAATCCGATCCCGAATGGTGTTTCAAAGAATTCTAGGTAGTTTTAGTGCATTGAAGACATAAATTAACCGCTGATATGTATTAGACCATGCTGTATTGTTGGCCACGTTACGTAAATTATTCGGATTCGTTTTCTTTTGCACAAACTTACTGAAAAAGAGGTCCTCATAATAAATCCACAGGGTGCCGGGAGGTGCCGCGGTCGGAAAATAGTTTAAACAATTTTTTTTAAACAAATTCAAAAAATCAATTTTTTCACTTCGTAAATTTTTTTATATTATTTGGGTCATTATGAACAAAAAAGGTCTCTTGTGATCTTTCTCTAAAATTGATTGTTTTCGAGTTATACGCGATTTAAAATTTGAAAAACGCCAAAATCACTTCTTCTTCTTTTAGTTTCTTGGCCTCCACTTCTTGGGTACTTGGCCAGTTCTCGTATTTAGACTGCAATTGGAAGGGAATACTCTTTTCAAGGGGTCTGGATTTTTCCATATTCCCTTCGTTAAATTCATTGTATTATGATTGTCAAATAACTATTTTATATTTTAATTTGAAATATTATTATAAATTGATTGATCGTTCTTAAGATTTGGTCATTAATATTATGTAGACGATTTTATATTGAAATGGGGGTTGGACTTCCTATATTAACAAGTTCCTGATACAGGTCAAGTTGATTTATTTTGTTGATTGGGCATTCAAGTAATGAGTTATACTTTTGTCCACATTCACAAAAAGGAGTATCACTACAATTGTTTTTAAACAAATAATGATCTGGTATGAGGCATTGACCCGTTCGCATTCTAATAATTGATGTCAAGTGCCTTCGATCTACAAATGTGAATTTTGGAACCAAGGGTTTGTAGAAAAATCACTTTAGTTTTAAACTGTTTTGTCCATTCAACTTTAAACTCATTTACAATTTTGTGTTTAATAAAAGATAAAAAGTGAAATTTATATACTATTTCAATGTCTGCAGAAACGTTTAAAGTATTGACTATATTTGCCAATTTACCAGGCTCTGTATTCCCCTTTACTCCAGTATGGTCTGGAATCAAAGCTAAGATTAAGATATAGCTAAGCTAAGATATATAATATAACGCCAAAATGACCATTTTCAAGGCTTAATAACTCGGTTATAAATTATTATTATGAAAGTCAAAAAGTGACTAAATAAAAGTTTAAAGCCCCCCCCCCCTACATGATCTTGCAGAAATGTGTGTCATTAATGTATTACTAAGCTGTTATTTTTAATTAATCAGCGCTAACAGCGTATTGAGGCGGCCGTCAATGTGAGTGCGAAAGAGATGCACCATTCCGGCAATCAATGGTGCATCTTACTCGCACTCACATTGACGGCCGCCTCAATACGCTGTTAGCGCTAATAGTTAAAAATAACAGTTTAGTAATAAATTAATGACACAAATTTCTTCAGGATCATGTAGGGGGGGCTTTAAACTTTGATTTAGTCTTTTTCTGACTTTAACAGAGTTAAAGCCTTGAAAATAACCATTTTCGCGTTTTTCAAATTTTAAAGTGCGTATAACTCGACAACAATTAATTTTAGAGAAAAATCATAAGAGACCCTTTTTGCTCATAATATTCCAAAGAACCTAAAAAAAATTGGTACGAAGTGAAAAAATTGATTTTTTGAATTTGTTAAAAAAATTGTTTAAACAATTTTCCGACCGCGGCACCTCCCGGCACTCCGTGTATTTGTTATAAGGATCTCTTAAAAAAAAACGTTTGTGCAAAAAAAAATTATCGGAATAATTTACCTAACGGGGGTGACGATATAGTCTGGACTATATGGGATGTTGCATGTTACAAATATCGTTCGAATATTGCTTTTGGTATGCGAGCTTCCTTCGAGATATGCGCTGTAAAAATTTCAGACAAAAAATTTTTAAAGGGAACGTTGTAGCGAGTTAAACCGTGATTTCATCTTTTTTTTTTTTCATTAGGTTAAAGTTCCGATTTTGAAAAATTTGATTTTTTAATAAAAAATTAAGTAATCATGTGGGGGAAAAAATAAATATGCCACTTTAACTGCCTATTTATCTAATTTGTTAAATTTATATTAGAGTTTTTAAAAAGCGTATACAGGGTGAAATTTTTGCTAAGACCAAAACGAAAATATTTTTTAAATCCGGGCGTGATTTTTTTCTAGTTTGAATAAATCAGTTGATTGGGTGGTAACATAAATTAAATTTGTTTAAAAAAAATTTATTTTTGTAATAAAAGTAATTTTTCTTTAAATATATGGTTCACTTTACCAAACTTTTAGTAATCATGTGGGGAAAAAATAAATATGCCATTTTAATTGTCTATTTGTCTAATTTGTTAAATTCATATTAGAGTTTTCAAAAAGCATATACAGGGTGAAATTTTTTCTAAGACTCAAACGAACTAATTTTTTAAAGCCGGACCTGTTTTTTTTTCTAGTTTAGATAAATCAGTTGATTAGGTGGTAATAGTGTAATGATTGACCAAAATAAGAGACACATCGATCTGACCGTTCAAAAATTATGACGAATATAAATTTCCTTTATTTCTATTTTATATATATTATTTATATTTATTCCTAAATATAAATTACAGTTCCTCATGACTCACCCTGTATATTAGTTCAATATACCTCCATCAAGAGTTTCACATACGCATTGCTGACAAAGGTAAGGGATAATTAATGCGATTTGTTTGTCGTGGCTTTAATGATAGTGATCTTAGTAAAAGCTTCTGTTTCTCAAAATGAAGTTAAACTGACATACACCACTGTTATTTTAACCCCTTCAATTGTTAGCGTTATCATTGACGTATAAAAGGTAGAACTGATTGTCTGCACTCGAGAAGAATGTCTAAAATTTCTTAGCGAAAATATTATACCGTTACAAACAGCCTCATTTTCTTCTTCAATTCTTTCATTTTCAACATTGTCAAAAACTATGTTCTCTTCCTCATCTTCCTGTACATTTACTTCTTCCTTGTGTAATATAATAAAGTTATGTAAAACAGAAGCTGTAGCCACAATATCACTGGCAAAAGTGGGACTGGCAACTTCCAAAAACTTTAACCTTTGAAATTTATTTTTTAATAATCCAAAAGCTCTTTCTATAATTGACCTATTACAACTCAATTTTTCGTTATATCTATTTTGGTCCACATTTAAATGGCCATTATATCTGAATGGAGTCATTAAATTTACTAGCAATGGGTAAGTTGAGTCTCCAGTCCTTCAAATGACTCACAGGTATTGCATTTCAGTTCATACACTCCGCTCAAGTTTAATAAGTCTTGCTTGTCTTTGTTGTTTACAAAAAGCCTTCTTCTTCTTCTTATTATTATTATTATTATAATAGGCCTCTTGGCCTGTTCCTTACCGATTTTGAGCTTGTATTCGTAGCTGTGATGGTGACTGCCAGCTATCTCGCCACCTTTTAAAGGACCTTCCTATCGGTCTCTTGCCCTCGCATACGGGCTATTCTCTCGCTGTCCATTCTCGTCACATGCTGATTCCACTCTCGTCGTCTCTGTCTTCCCCACCTTACTATATCTTGTATGTTACAAAGATCTCTTATCCTGCCGTTCGGTATTCTGTCTCTCAGTGTTTTCCCAGTTATTGACCTCAACGTTCTCATTTCTGATGTTCTCAATATCCTCTCGGTTTCTGCTGTGTCACATCTTGTTTCTATCGCGTACGTCATGATCGGTCTTACACATGATTTGTATATG
This sequence comes from Diabrotica virgifera virgifera, assembly GCF_917563875.1. Taxonomy (NCBI): domain Eukaryota; kingdom Metazoa; phylum Arthropoda; class Insecta; order Coleoptera; family Chrysomelidae; genus Diabrotica; species Diabrotica virgifera. The sequence goes on along the minus strand of NC_065451.1, from coordinate 82,100,611 downwards.
CGTACTTTCCCTTCCAGCCTCATATCTTTGTTTCTCCAGATGACATCCCTCAGACATCCTGACACGTAATTGGCTTTATTTGCTTGCTTTATAATTACGAGCCAGGTAAATCATCCACTACGTTTATATCTCTATCATCAGTCTTCGTCTGTTAGGACATCATATGCATTTACTGGAGACTCCTGTCTACAATTGCTACTAAATTTTCATGATTGTCCAATATACCAAGTACATCCTCCAGTGAAAAGCCCCTAATAATAAATAGTATGGTATTTTCCTGGCGTACAATATTTTGTACACTAAAATGAAATAGCCTAACAAATATTGTACACTAAAAATTTAATTAATTTCTAAATCTAAATAGAAATATATACGTGTTCTCTGCCGGTATGTACAAAAATATATATATTTTTTGCATAAATATAATAAATATTTAATTATTTAGCAAATCGTTTTCCAAATTCATTCGCATTATAAAACTTATAATCTTTATCACAAAATAACCGCAACATATCACAAAGTGAGCAATTCACAACTACACCTTATGGTTGGTCAAGACTTACTCAAAGTATTTAAGTTGTTACCAAGACAAAGAATGTGCATATATGTACAAGTAAAAACATATTTATAGTGTACAATTTATTGTACGTCAGGCATATCTGGGTTAATACAAAAATGGAAGGCAAATTGATAAGAACGCTGGAAATATAATGATCTAAAAAGTGCGACAAGGAGAGAAGAAGATGGGCGCCAAATCGGGCTTCTGAGCCTAGAATTTGAAATAGCTTACTTTACTTTACCTTTGCGGAAAAAACCTACTTTCTGGGCCGGGAATTTGGTCGGTTAATGGATAAATTTTTTTTACATTTAAAACGTTGACATGAGAACATGAGACATGAGTAGAGAAAGTGAAATTAGATTCAAGCTCCCAGAGAAGCTTTTTGACGTATGTCCTGTGACAGGAAGAAAAATTCTACTTCCCCTCAAATTTGAACATTACGACACCAAAAAAGTAAAGCCAAAGGGCAGTCCAGTAAATCTTTTACCTCTAGACTTTAAGAAACTAAGAAAGGAAATTGAAGCAGAAGAACGGCGAGAACGGCAAAGTAAAGAAAGGAATTAGATGCCCCACGTTTGGCGCCAGTGAAACAAATAGAACCGATAGATTACCCTAGCTAATTGAAATACCATTCGAAAATAATATTTCAACCATCCAAGATAGTTATCGTTCACCCTGGTCTTAGCTCAGCCTCTCAAGATGTTTATGCCCTCTTCTAATTTATTTTTGCCTTTTCTTGTGACGTGGCAACGTGGTATTTTTATACCGATATATCCACATATTCTCATACGATAAACGCAGTCGCCAAGAAGCCGTCGTCAAGAACCACAGCCAAGTCATAGGGTGAGACAATCCCTTATCGTGCAACAATCTCTTAAGTGGTTCGCGTTCGTTTTATCAAACTTTATGACAGTTCAAAGTGTAACGGACTTATCCTATATTTTACTGTTTAATTTTAGTGTTTTTGAGCCAATAAAGTCATATCCTTCACACGTTGTCTCACTTTCAACCTTATCGAAGGTTAATATCGGGTTAAATTCATGGTCCTATGAGCCAAATCGAGTGTTCAACGTCAAAGAAGAAGATAAATAACTTTTTGAACGGGTCTTTAAGTGCATACAGACTGTATACAATTGGGCGACTGTAGATATTCCCTATTTTTAACGTTGCGAGCGGCTAGCGGCTTACCCAGATGTTTATAAGTGTTTTAAGTATCATATCGTATCTCAAAAGTCGAGCGTGTGAATAAAGACTTGTGGGTATCTGTGGTTTGTGGTTTTGAAGAAAAGTGATGATAGCCATCTGGAGACTAGGGTGAGACAAATTCCTTTATCCTATAATGACCTTATTTCTGGGCGTGTTTGTTTGTATTTTTGACGACTTGAGTTCCAAATGATTGTTTTGGTGGGTAATTTTGAATAAATTACATAAGCATTTCATTTAATAACTATTTGCGGATTTATTCTAAATAAATTACATTGTCATTTTATTGAATAATAATTTTTGGCTTTTATTTTGAATAAATTACCTTAGGAATTAGATAAATAATCATTTGCGATATGGAAGGTCTTAATCGTAGAAGAGGATGTCACAGGGCCAAATTAACAATACTTAATAAAAATATTTCTCCATTACATGACAAAATAAAAAAGGGTGACAGCATTTCCGAATTAGAAGTTTTACAGACAATCGAAATGCTGAATAGTATCGAGTGTTTAGTTGAATTTGAAGAAATTCAGGATCAGATCGAAACTTCCGTCCAAGAAGATCAATTAGCTACGGAAATTCTGGAGCGGGAAGAATTTTTGTAACAAACATTCTTCTATAGTAGCGATTGCGCGGAAAATCATCCGCGACTATGGGGGCGATAAAGCTAGTGAGCGCTCTAAAAATGCATATGCGGGTCACTGTATGGAGCTCAAACCGATAGAGCTACCAAAATATAATGGAGATATGAACAACTGGTTAGATTATGCAAATCTTTTTGAGTCATTGGTCAACACGAATGAGTACTTAGATGATATTAGGCGCTTTCATTATTTACGAAGTTCTCTACAAGGCGGGGCGACTCAAGTTATACGAACTTTGGAATTCACTGCGGAAAATTACGCGACTGCGTGTAAATTAATGAGGGAAAGATACGACAATAATAGACTATTAATATCTAATCACGTTAATGCACTATTCAATATAGAACCGATAAATAGCCACATATTCTCATACGATAAAGGCAGTCACCAAGAAGCAGTCGTCAAGAACCACAGCCAAGTCATAGGGTGAGACAATCCCTTATCGTGCAACAATCTTTTCAGGTGTTTTGCGTTCGTTTTATCAAACTTTAGACAGTTCAAAGTGTAACGGACTTATCCTATATTTTACTGTTTAATTGTAATGTTTTTGAGCCAATAAAGTCATATCCTTCGCACGTTGTCTCACTTTCAGCCAGCATCTTATCGAAGGTTAATATCGCGTTAAATTCACAAGGTGTGTGTTCGTCTTGTCGTAATCTTAAATATGAACTATGAAAATTCAGAATGGAAGCACACAAAACAATATTTTAACCAATCATGTTTATTGTTTATAAAAATATAATAAAAATGAGACTTATTAAATGCATTAACAAATATATTAAAATTCTTGCCAAAAAGTAACGCTTTGTAGATTATACTTATGCATGGCTTGTGGTGTCTGGTTTGATGGTGACTTCTTGATGTTGAATGGTACAGCTGTTGAGCTGTATAAATATAAAATATACCTAATATTGTTGAGCATTTGATATTGTAGTCTGATTCGTGTGGAGGTCAGAATAGCAATATCAAACTTACTCTGCTTATGGCCAGTGTTCTTCAAACCAATGTTGCCTTAAAAACTACAACTCTTAAATTTCTGGTTTCCGGACATAGTTGTCTGTCTAACGATAAAGATTTTGGAGACATTGAATGTCAGTTAAAACGTTATGATAGAACATAATATACTCCTGTAGAATATATAAATATTATACGGTCAATCCGCATAAAACGTGCTTTTACTGTTCGAGAAATGAAGAAAGAGTGGTTTTTCAGTACAGAAAAACTTGAAAAAGTCACAGTGAACAGAAAAATTAGCATTAACAAAGAAAAAATCAACTGATTTTTTAAACGAATAGTGTTAAAGAAAGAAAACCCATATTATATCTATATGATGCCTAATTTTAATGATGAATGTATATTGTTTGGACGTGGAAGGTCAAATATAGAAAAAATTTTGACATTACTTGTACAGCTCTAGCCCAAAGGTAAACCGTTAGCAGATGCAAAAGTGAAAGACATAGAAAGTTATATGCAACTTATTCCAGATGACGCTAAACTTTTTTACAATAATTTTGTTGGTGCTGTCAATCTGATAGAAGATGTTGATGCAATGTTCCGGGCTTAGATTTTGAAATGGATCTTGGTAATATAAATGAGTAACATGTTTTTGTTAATTTCAACTTATTATAATACTTTATTCAAAAACTAGCATTTTTTATTTATCTAAAACACTCCAACCCACATAGCCATGTTTTATCAAAACATTTCCTCTTATGACTATTTTAGCAGAATACGTCCAACCCGTAATTTTGAATATATCTTTTTTAAAAATTACGCTATTGAAAAATTACCTAAATAAAATCTTCATACAATTAATATCAAGTATTATAGTCATTGTCACAGTAATCAAAACAATTGCGTTTTAGTGGGGGACGCTAGTAATACTTAAATTCAATTTTTCAACAATTGCTATTTGGGGATTCGACTTATTCTGCTTAACTACGTCCAATTAAAGGAAACAAAATTACATAAAATCACATAAAATAAATCTAATCTAATATTTATAATCGAATCTATAAGAGGTATTTACTTTTGTCGTCACTCCGCAAGTGTCACGTTCTCCTTTTCAGTTTGCTATATTTCAAAAAAAAATTCATCTGAAATCAGATTATGCGCTTTCCTTGTAGAGCATAATCTACCATTTACAATTATGGACCATTTACCAAATCTCTCAAAAACCATCAATCCAGACGTGATCAAGGATTTAAAATGTGCAAGGACAAAAAGCAAAAATATAGTGAAAAAAATAACAGGAAAACATAGTTTTGATATTCTCTGTGAAGATTTAAGGCAAACGAAATTGTCCCTAATTGATGAATCTACTGTGCTTTCCATCACTAAGCATTTATGCTTAGTCATAAGGTATGAAACAAAATACAATATTTAAGATTAATTTCTTTCCTTCATACTGTCACGGTCCCAGGCCGGCTCTGTCCACAACAGAAGCTGTCGCGACGAACTGTCTGCGGGCGAGAGAAGCGTGTTTACCTAATTTGATTTATGATGTTCGATCCTTTTCTGGTATATTCGATTTTAACATAACAATTGCTTTGTGAATAATGTTACCTTTTTTTGATGTTTCTGGAAATCAGTAGAAATTGTATGTAACTATATAAACAGACATTTTTAGAATTAGAAGTCAGTTAATAGATTCGACGCGATATATATTGTTACGTTGTTGTGAGCGGGTTTGAAATGTATTATGTGTTATTTTTAAAGTAGATAAATAAATATTTGCAAATGAATTAAATAAGTTAGTAAGTGTAAAATAAATTAGATATATTGTTGTTAAATAAGTGTTAATTGTAAGTGTTATAAATAAACAATTTCAAGTAAGTCTTTTATTTATTTAATAATAATTAAAAGTCAATTCGCGTAATATTTTCTAAATAACAGAGCAATACCATTAGCCTCAGCAGATGCAAATATTCTGTTTCAAGCTGTGCTAAGTTTTTTTGGTGAAAACAATATTCCTTACAAGGATAATCCCATTGGTTTTTCATCTGATGGGGCTAATGTTATGATGGGTTCCAAACATTCCTTTATGACTCTTAAAAAAATGAAGTACCTGAAATTTTTATTATGAAATGCATATGTCACTCTTACCATTTGTGTGCATCTTATGCATGCGAATAATTGCTAAGATTTGTTGAGGACTTAGTACGGGATATTCATAATTATTTTTCTTCCGAGTCCTAAGCGTATTTCTCAATATAGAGAATTTCAGTCATTCTGCAATGTAAAATTTCACAAAATATTACATCCGTCCCAAACTAGCTGACTTTCCGTACATGCTGCTGTATTGCGTATATTGGAACAATATAATGCGTTGAAATTACTTTCCACAGATGCCGTTCAGCAGAACGAATTGAAGACTCGAGTGGATAAAAAAGGTAACTAACATTTTTTGAAAAATATACTTTTCTACACGGTTGAAAGGGGCAAGTGACAATCTAGCATATAGCACCGACTTCAACGCAAAAAATATAAAGAAATAGAAAACTGTCAAAATCATAAAAGGGGTAAAAGACATTAAAATTAATTAAAGCACACGGATAAAAAAGGTAACTGCAGTAGTTGCCTCCTTATTCACTTAAATTTGTAGATACCTCTCTTATCCACTAGATGACACTATGTTGACTTCAGTTATCTCCTTTGTCCATAACAAAATGTTTTAATACGAAAAGAAGCGTGCACTTTTAAAGAAATATTTTCTCTTAAAAAGTTTATGTTAGTTTAGTGGCGTGGTAAATTTATAGTGATAATGTCGTTCGAAAGTAATTTAATGTTGAAAATGGCATTAGAGTTGTCTGGTAAGTAGTAGAATAAGCTATTTACTGAGTACGGGTAGCATATTTACAAATGCTCCTATACTACGGCACCAGAGTGCCGAAATCGGTTAGCCTTTGATATGCACTATTGAGCTACAAACCCTCATTGATTTAGGCTCCCATACATACATGACTGTGACTGTAGCAAATCTGGGGAAGTTTGTATCGTACTAGCGCAATGCCTCGTGTTTTTGTCTGTTTTATGTTAGTATAGTTATTGTCGGTGTGAAGTACACGTGTTTGTTGTTACTAATACATCAAAATGGAGGAAGAATATTATGAAACTATTAAATCCGTTTTAAATCGTATTGACCCAGTATGTAAGATTGCGCTCAGCAACGTTATAAATGAAGATAAATATACTGTGGAAGTGAAAACAAAATTTTGTGATGACTTTGAAAGTGAATGCAGAAACTGGATAAAGAAATACTCGATAGAAACACGTACTGATTTGATAGTTTCAAATACACATCCAAACTTAGAAAAACTTCATTTTCGAAAAGATTTTGTTCGCCAACATTCTAGTAAAAACAAATCCCGAAATAATAATCGAGTTCGAAATAGAAACTTGACAAGCTACACTGGTCGTAAAGATACGTAAAATCACAAAGGATACAAGAAAAAAGGATTTGTTGATAAGAGGTTTTAACACATCAATAAAGGTATAAAATCACAAAGGATACAAGAAAAAAGGATTTGTTGATAAGAGGTTTTAACACATCAATAAAGGTAATGTAGGTATGCACATAAATCTTAGAAAAAACAAACAATAAAATCAAATACAAAATCACCCTATATGTGTGTATTTCTGTGTGATTTTCAATTAAATTGTTAATTGATGCAAATTATAGGCAGGTAATAACATTCTTCTACAATTAGTCCCATTAATAGGTACACTTTTACAGATTTTTTTTTCGAATTTAAGATAGTTTCACACCACGACCATGCTATGCATGTTGCCCAGGCTTACAGTTTTTTGAGAATAAGTGATGACGTCAAAGCAGCATTTATAGAATATTTTAATCAAGGACTCACTCCAGCAGCTGCAAAAATATACCATGAAATTTTTTTATTAGCCACAATATCAGAAGAAGATAATGTTTTAAAACTATTAGCCGATGGCCATAAAAACCCTATAGATAGAAGTATCTATCATATGTACAATATGTGGAGGTAAAATTATAATTTACTACAAACAGCAAATATTTTTTAAATTTTAATTCTAGGTCCGAAAACGAGCAAAAGTATGATAGATGTTATTAAAAGCAAGCAAAAATGTTATTTGGAAAACAATGTTTATATTTCAGTGAAAGAAGATCCTTTTATAGTATATATACTAATACTTCTTATGAAACGTGCGCATAATGAAACCCTTAGCAATGAAATCGTATTTATCGACACAACAGGTTCTTGTGACCAGACAGGTTCAAATATTACATTTATGTTTGGAGCAAGTAAAGTTGGCGCCATTCCTCTGGGCTGTGTTATTCATACTTCTCAAAATGAAGAATGCTACACCAACGCTTTTATGGCATTAAAAGAAGCCATTGGACAATGTGATTTTTTTAGATAAATGTCCATCTGTAATTATGACAGACGATAGTATTGCCGAACGTAATGCTTTAAGTAAAGTATTCCCTTCATCAAAATTATTATTATGTTCTTTTAATGTGTGTCAGGCAATGTGGCGGTGGCTTTGGGAAACCACTCATAATATTGAAAATATGCATCGCAAATCGGTTATGTGAATGTTCCGCCAAATCGTTTTTGAAAGAGATATTACTGCTTGTGAGGAACTGATGAAAGAGTTTTTATCACGACATTATTTTGAAATATCCGATATTACAAAAACACCTTACACAATTCTGGGACCGAAGAACCGAATGGTGTATATGCTACAGATCATCGTATTTCACTCGTGGTCATAATACAAATAATATGGTAGAAGTGTCGATAAGAATTTTCAAAGATAACGTTCTTCAGCGTAGCAAATCGTTTATTACTGTGGCTACCATTGACTTTGTATCAAACCAACTGGAACAACACTACGTTAGACGCTTAAGAACATATATACTAAGTCGTAAAACGAATCTAGATTTGCTACATACGCAATTTTGTATCAAAGCAAAGAGTTTACAGGTCGATAAATTAAGCAATTCAACATTCCACGTGACTTCGTCTGACAATACATTTGTATATGTAGTGCACTCCGACATCGAGATGTGTGATTGTCCTGCAGGCCAAGGAGGTGCACTTTGTAAACATTTGTGTGCCATGGAGCTAAATGAGAAAATCTGTTTAAAAAACTCCCCTATGCTATCATTTGAAGATCGAATTTGTTTAGCAAAAATAAGTGAGGGTAGAGAAATTTATGAATATTTTTTTCAAAATATGAACCGAGTTCAGCAGTTACAGCACACATCACAGAAACAGACAGACGAACAGTTTATTCAAGAAGGGATTATTTCTACGGAAATTCAGCCGTCTTCTGTCGAAGAAAACTGTAATGAGGAAATTGTAAAATTAGTGAATATTACAAACTCGTTCATAAATATGGTGAGGAATAAACCCAGCAAACATATGGGGAAAATGCTAAATATCTTCAATAAAAAAATGGAGTCATTATTAACGCCTTCAGCATTTTTTGACTATTGTTCATTGTTGTCAGAACAAAAAAGGCCTAGTGGGAGAAAAATATCTGTACAGCCAACTTCTGTTAGTAGAAGAAATGGCCAAAGAGCACTGAGTTGCGGATCGCGTAGAATTCAGTCTGGGAGGCCTTCAAAAGAGGAAGCAAAAAAGAAAAGAATTAAAAGATCTCGAAATCTATCAAAAAATATAAGTCTGAATCAACCGAATGCTAAAGGCCATGGTACAAACCACTAGTTAAAATTATTCTAGGTTGGGTAGTTGTAAGTACCTACCTATACATACAGTATGGTGCAAATGTTTGGAATACATTCGTTATTTCGTAAGCCAGTGACTCTAAGAAAAATCTTGAAACAGGTCGATTTTTATGTTTGAATTATGATTTTTTGACATATATATCTACTAGGGACGTCATCCACTTTAGCGTGATGACGTAATGGTTGATTTTTTTAATAAAAATAGGGGTCGTGTGCTAGCTCATTTGAGAGGTTATTCAATTCCCTAGTCAATAATATAAACATTGACATATTTATTTGTATAGGGTGTCCACGAAAAATTATTTTGAATTATATTATTTGACACAAAAAGAAGAATGTATGTAATTTATTTAATTCAAAATACACTCTACTGCAGTCAGAAAAAAGAAAAAAATGATTATTTGATAAATGAACATTGATTTTCGCTTAAATTGAATGTTCTAACTACCAAGAGGCAGATGGGTGGCAGCTTGAACATTGAAATTAAGCGAAAAGCCAAGTAATGTTTATTTAAAAAAAAACATTCCTTTATGTTTTCTGATAGAGTGGAATTTTGACTTAAATAAATTACATACATTCTTCTTTTTGTGTCAATTAATTTAATTCAAAAAAAAGTCTTGGACACCCTGCATAAATAAATATGCTATTGTTTATAATATTGAATAGAGAATTGAATAGCCTTTCAAACGAGCTAGCACACGACCCCTATTCTCATGAAAAAAAAATCATCTCTTACGCCATCACGACCATATGCATGAAGTCACTAGTATGATATATATGTCAACAAATCATAATTTAAAAATTAAAATCGACCTGTTTCAGGATTTTTCCTTAAAGTCGCTGGCTTACAAAATAACGAATTTATTCCAAACATTTGCACCATACTGTATATATGGGCCATTCCACGAACATACGCCTGTTTTGGATTACTTCGACAACGAATATTTTACTGTGCAACATAAGAAGTACGGAAGTAAATGGCGCTAATAATTATTCCAATAAACAACAATGTAATTTGCAATTTACTTTCGTTCTTCTTATTTTGCACAGTAAAATATTCGTTGTCGAAGTAATCCAAAACAGGCGTATGTTCGTGGAAAAGGGACACGAGTAACTATATCTGTACTTATAAATAAATAAAAATAAAAAATATTTATTTGTTTTTTATTCATTGGTGTCTTTGTACAATTTTTGTTTTATTTTTTTCTTGAGTTATGGTCAAAAATACATTCTAAGTATACTCGGTTTATTGCAGTTGACAATTCTGTTAATGATTTTCAAACAATAAATTGAAATATAAATATACAATACTTACAATAATATTAATTGCAATAAAAACTTAGACACCATAATTTAATAGATGTCTTATAATTTAGTAGGTGTCGAAATCAATGAGGGTTTGTAGCGTAATAGTGTATATCAAAGGCTAACCGATTTCGGCACCCTGGTGCCGTACTATAGGAGCATTTGTAAATATGCGTACGGGTATACATATCCTGACATTTCAGAAAACCTGCATGAAGTATTTGAGCAACCGTTGAATACTCCCGGAGTATCGGATTTAAAAGGTAATTTTTAATGCATTTAGATGTGTTCGAGTATAATTTATTGTTGTTTATTGTAGAATTAGATATTAATATTGGAGCACTTCCCTCTGGTGTATCAGATACAACTGTGTGTGAAACCGTAGCTGCTGAAATACACAATACATTGGACAACCCAGAACCTAACACAAATATAGGTGAAATCATAAGTTGTTCGCAGCAACATACAGAGTATAGCAATATTGAGGAAGGTATGATGCATGACAAAACATTATTTTCTGTCATTTAATGCTTATTATTTGTTGCAGATGTTTTCGCCGAATTGGAAAATGACCCGTGCAGCGCCAGCGATGAAAGCGATAAGTATTTACCCAGTTCTAGTGATACGACGGACACAGATTCCGACAATGATTGGTATACCAAAAAGACTGAAGATAAATACCTTATCAGCTCTTCAACAAAATGAAAACAACAAGGAAAACGTTTTTAATGATTTATCTAAAAAGAAACAAAAAAATTTAAAAAAGTAGAAACAAAAGCAAGAAAGATATCTAGTGATCCAAATTAATGGAAAAGAAATACTGCAAGTAAAGCTAGACAGCTAGGTCAATCGTACATAAATCAAAAAGGAAAAATGATACAATGTAAAATTGTAAATGTTGGTTTGCTTTGTAGTCAAAAATGCAAAAAGAAATGCAATGATAAAATCAAGTTAGAACAAAGAACAAAAATATTTTCTGGCTACTACCAACTGGCAACTGAAGACATGAAAAATATATATCTATTTAATAGTATGAGTTTTAAGAAACCAGCAGGGCAAAAAAATGCCGTCCGTAGCAAGTCTGCATCTTTTATTTATAAAATTTGCATTGATACTACAGAAACATTTGTTTGTAAAAAAGCATTCTGTTCTGTGTTTCAAATTGGCAAAAAAAAATAGAACACTTACAACGAGAACTAAAGGACAGGCTGCAAATGCCTAGTGTTTGCAAAAGAGGGAAGCATGAAAATAGGCCACACAAAATGCCAGAAGACGTAAAATTATATATTATGGAACATATTAGCTCGTTTCCTGCCACCCAGTCGTATTACTCCAGAAACAAAAACCCGAACAAACAATATCTACCTGTACATTAAATATATATAAAAATGTATAAACTATATCTTGAAAAATGCACTGAGGAAAGTAAACCGTCTCGTTTTCAAGTAAAATACTGTGCCTATAGCAACTTATTCTCTAAATAAAGAATTTAATTTATCATTTGGTGAACCTCGCAGTGACGTTTGTAGTACTTGCGACAGTGGAAACGCTAATGAGCAACATAAGGAAAATTACGAGGCCGCTTTTTCTATACAACGTGCAGATCGTGAGTATGAAAAAAACAAAGATGGAGTATGTTATCTAACTATGGATATGCAACAAACACTTCCCCTTCCTAAATTAACAACTAGTAACGCTTTTTATCTTCGTCAGATGTGGATGTATAATTTAGGGATACATAGATAGATAGATAGATAGATAGATAGATAGTTTATTTAGCTATAAGTTACATAATAATGTTTATAGCAAGTCAGTAAATAGTTATATAGAAGTATAGAACAATCAAAATTAAGTATTTATTTCATTAAAATTACATATAAAAACATACAATATAAACAGAAAACGTAATACAAATTAAAATATTTAAAGTAATTGTGGTCATTGTGTTACAGCTTGGGCATTCACACCATCATAATACTCACCCAGTGTATACGGACACATGGTCACTAAGTAATCTTTAACTTTGGTTTTAAACCCCGTAGTTGAATTTATATTTTTTAATTTTTGAGGTAATTTATTAAACAATTGTAAACCACAAACAGTGGATGACTTCCTGCTTAATTCTAGATGTCGGTATGGTACAACATATTGTCTCTTATTTCGTGTATTATGTGAATGAATATCGCTGTTACATAAAAAAGTTGTTTTATTCTTATGAATCAGTAGCAGTAACTCGAAAATGTAGATTCCATACACTGTTAATATATTTAACTCCTTAAATAGGCCTCTGCATGAACAACCATACGAAACACCCGCAAGACATCTCACAATACGCTTTTGGGCTTTGAAAACATCCTTTATACTAGGAGAGCCACCCCAGACAGTTATACCATAACTCATTGTGGACTGTATTTCAGCAAAATAAAAAAGACGAAGATGGTGCTGACTAAGTGTTCTACTCAAGTTTCTCAATTGATAACACTTAGAGTTGAGTTTTTTACATACATTCCAACAATGAGTCTTAAACGATAAATGAGAGTCAAAGGTCACTCCCAAAAACTTCACATCACTACAACTTAAAATACTCTCACCATTGATGGTACCACTTAGATCAGGTTTAGTAGAGTTTGCACGGCATGTAAATGATACAAATTAAGTTTTTTGAACATTAAACAGAAGCGACTGATTACTGGACCAGTCAGAGAAGGTCTTCAGTGAATTTGTTATTTTATCTTGCAAAAAAGTTATGTCCTTATTACGATATAGCATTGTAGAGTCATCCGCATAAAGTGATACAAATGCAAGTTACGCCACTGGATTCTGCAGATTCTAGGATACTAGAATCTGCGCAATAATACCTTATAAATAGAGGGACTTTCATATCATAATAGCTTTTTGTTACTTGTATTCAACTTTTGCTTAACTTAGTTCAGTTTTGTTTAACAGTTCTGTTGTTTCACATTTTTGATTTATATTTTGAAAATAAAATACTTTTTTAAAAACTCCTTCTCGAACATCAAATACATAATTGGCGTAGTCAGTAGGATACGTGCGGGATCGGAAAAGACCATTTTACGCATATAGTGATAGAACTTTTTCGGTCTTTGGTGTTTTACATCGCAGCGCGTATCGAAAGAATCTCTACCCTACAGTGGTATCCAGCGAGAAGCAGAGTTCCAGAAGAAGCAAAAGTTCGGAAAAGAGAACCAGGTGCTCCAGATAACTGTAAGTGCCTTTCCTTTTCGCCTTTCCTTTCATATCTTTGTGAGGAAAGATAGATTAATTTTTGAATTTTGAAAAAGAATACATTTTTGATACATTTCTTGTAGATTTTTGATATATTTATATACTGTTGCAAATATTGAATTTTATTGAATAATGTTTTGAAATATTTGAAAAATATTTATATTGCATATATATTTTTATTTATTTACGTACGTATTATTTTGTTAGATATTTTGAATTTGAATTTATATTTTATCTGACAATATGGCTACTGCAGCTCAAGCTCAAACTCCCCTTAATTGGGATTTTCTCAAATCAAAACTAAAAAATATTAGACCCTACGACGGAGATTCTAATAACCTGAACAAATTTATCTCAAGATGCGATGAATTAATGCGAACATATACTGTATATAAGGATGCAGATTTAAATAAACATATTTTGGAATGCATACAGGATAAACTAGTTGGAAAAGCAGAAGCACTAGTAGGAAATCGCATGGAATTAACGACATGGGATAGTATAAAGAAAGCATTACAACAATGCTTCGCAGATAGACGTGATTTAGACTGCTTAATGCAAGAACTGACACGAACAAAACCATATAAAAGTGAAAGCCTCCATAATTTTGGAACAAGGATACAACTCTTAAGAAGTAATGTAGCCCAAAGAATAAGTAACGATACTAGGATAGAACTTGCAGATAAAGTATGCCAAATTAACCATTGCGACAAGATCGCACTAAACACTTTTATTGCGGGATGTACAGGTGTTCTTAAAAATAATATGCACCTTAAGAAACCAAATTCTCTTGAATATGCCATTGCATATGTCGACGAGTTTCATAATTTTGAAAATTTATATGGACATTCCAGTAATAATTTTCCAAAAAATAATCATAATTTTAAGCCACACAATTCTTTTAATCAATCTAGCAGGCAAACTCAGCCTAACAACTATTATCGACCCTTAAGTTCGAACCCCACACATCAATACCAAACAAATCCAAACTTTACTTATCAAAATCAAAACCCTTTCAATTCTAATTATTTTAATCGTAATCAAGGTTATCAAAACCAAAATCATTCAGGACCCCGACATTTTGAAAATCGGTCCACATCTCAGAATCCCTCCACAAACTTTCGACCAGAAAGTAACGTCTTCAGGCCCAACCGAATTCCTAATGATAGGTTGCCTAAGCCACAACCAATGGAAATAGCATCCAGAAATACATTAAATTCAAACTCTAGATCAAATTCCAATAGATACAATAATTATCGAAAAAATTATTTCCCAAGAAGAATTCCCGATACTATAGCTGAAGAGCTATACACAAATAATTATCAAAACGAAAATATTAATTCAAGAGAGCCTCAACATACTAGTCAATTTGACTATTTTAGAAATCCTGAGTATGATGATGATCAAAATTTTTATATGGAAGCATTGGAAAGAAAACCGTCAACAGAAATATATTTCAATAATCCCCTACCATATATTGAAGTAGGAAATTCAAAAATAAAATTATTGATTGATACCGGTAGTGCCAGGTCCTTTCTACGACCAAGTATTGCAAAAAAATATTTTCCTAATTGCATCTACCAGTCAAATGTAGATATAAAAACTGTTCTTAATAGTAAGACTATCAAATATCAAGCCGAAATACCAGCATTTCCAGAATTCGGAAGTGACTTTTATATCAATTATGTCCTATATGATTTTCACGAATATTTTGATGGAATCTTAGGATTAGAAGATATGATGAGAATAAATTTAGTTATAGATTTAACTAATAAACTAATTTATAACAACAATGTAATGATACCGATTAATTTATATCACCACAAAATAACGAGTATTAATATAAGAGAAGAAATGTATAATAATAAGAAGAGAAGATACAATAAAAATCAACATAGAAGAAATAATGGAAATAAAAGCAGAACATATAGAGGGTATAATAATTATAATGAAGGAATATATAATCAAAATTATGGTAAATATAACGATAATGGAAGAAGATATTATAATAATAATGATAGAAGGTATAATGGAAATAAAAGAAGAATATATAGACGATATAACAAAAATACGAGAAGAACATATCGAAGATATAATGAAAATAAAAGAAATATATATAATCATGAAAATTTTCTAGACCAAACTTCAAGGAATATCATTGCAACGAAGAATACGAAGCCATAAGTAAATTATGTAATAAGGACAGATATTGTTTATACAAACTCGAAACGCCCTAGGTTTTACGATTAAAATAAAGCATAAAATAGATTTAACTAATGATACCCCATTTTATACAAGAAACTATAAATATCCTGAAGTTTATAAGAAAGAAGTTAGCAGACAAATAAACGACATGTTGAAGATGAAATAATACAAAAAGAGATAGAAAACTTATCAATTCCAAATCAGGAAAGTACCGATCAATTATTTGATCCAAATGAACTTTATTTACCTGAGCTAAGTAATGAAGACATTTCTGAAACATTAAAAGACAAATATGAACAAGAAAAAAAGGACATCGTGGCATGAATGAGCTAAAAATGTCATTAAGTTCACGATACTACTGGCCCAATATGTCAGAAGATATAGAACAATATGTCAATAATTGTGAAGTTTGTTTAAAAAATAAATATGATAGAAACCCACCAGTCATTAAATTTAATCTTACGCCAACGGCTTCTAAGCCATTTGATCATATTCACATGGATGTATTTAGAATATCCAATACACCATTTCTTACAATAATCGACACATTTTCTCGATACGGACAAGCATATCAAATTCCCAGCATTAGTGGAATTTCAATAGTCGATGGTTTATTAAATTATATCACACATCATGGATTACCCTATAAAATAACAACTGACTCCGGCACTGAATTCAAAAATTATGACTTAGAAGATTTTTGCAAATTACATAAAATAGAATTACATTTTACCACTCCTAAAAATAGTAATTCGAATTCTCCGGTAGAACGCTTTCATTCTTCCTTAATAGAACATTTTAGATGCCTTAAAGAAACAAATAAAGACATGTCAGTTGAACAATTAATGAAACATTGTATATTATCATATAATAATTCCATTCATTCTGTAACTAAATTTACGCCGTTCGAAATTATAAAAGGGCATATAAATAACCCAGATCCATTCGATAACAATGATCATCTTATTTTATCACAATATGTGCAAAATCATAAAGAACAATGCAAGATATTATACGGGAAAATACATGAAAGGAATGCCAACGTGAAAAGTCAGCAGATAGATAAACGCAATTTATCGAGGTCAGAACCTGATGAATACACAAATGAAGACAAAGCCTATATTAAAAGTGGAAACCGTAGCAAGGCACTTCCTAAGTTTAAACAAACAACTATTCTTAAAGACGATAAGCTGACATTACAGACTAATAAAGGAGTTTATCACAAAAGCACAGCTCGCAAACCAAGATCTAATAGAAAAAACTTTTTACAGGTTCAACAAAATGAAGACGATAATCGTGTTGACTCTGATACAAGTGATATACCGGACGTCTCACCAGGTTAAAGGAGATAACATCGATATCAATATAACTCCCCTTGAAAACCTTTTACTCCCAATTAAATTAGGCACATGTAGATTAATTTATAGTAAACATACATTTATCCATTATATTAACTTAAACGAAATAGTTAGGCAAGTAGAATCTCTTAAAGATAATTATCAAATAATAAAAACTAGTGTAGTAAAAGTTAATGCCTCAAATCCTATTTCATACCATGGATTGGCAGAAAACATGTTAGAAAGAACAGAAGTTTTAATTAATACATTAGAGAAAAAATTAGAAAATATCTATCCCCATATTCGATCAAAAAGAGGCCTAATTGATGGCATAGGTAAAGTTAATAAATATTTATTTGGAAACTTAGATTCAGATGACGGAGATAGATATGATAAAGCGATAGAAGTCCTGGAAAATAATCAAAAACATATTATCCATGAGACGAACTTACAAATATCTCAAAACCAAGAAAAACTGCAACGTAACTTACAGAAATTCCAATTAGAAATCCAAAACACTATAAATAGTTTAGGAAATTATATTACTTTTCAAGGTACCATAAGTCAGATAAATTTAGATTGCCAAAATATGATAGATTTTATTGAGAATATCGCAAACGGAATTATGTTCTCCAAATTAAACTCATTGCATAGTTCAATTATTTCAAGTAAGGAAATTCAAGACATGATTGAATATTTGCACAGTATTTATCAACCTTCTCAAATCCCAAAATTTACAAATATTTTAACATATTACATGCTATTAGGGACACAAGTAACTTTTTCAAGTTCAAAACTGATCTTTGCTACTCACATTCCTATCCTAAAACCAAAAGTCCTTGATTTTTATCATATATACCCAATAATCCAAAAGAACAAAATGTATACTCCCACATACCCTTATTTGGCACGAACCTCCGACGAAATGCACCTACAAAAAGACGAATGCCCAATTTTAGAAGAAATATATTATTGTAAAGAAGACACCATACTACAAGACAATTGTATCTTACGTTTCCTCAATGGTCAAAGTTCAACCCAATGTTTTACCACAGAAGTCACTCTTCAAGAATCCATTATCGAACAAGTAACCAATAATGAAGTATTGATAATGCCATCCACATCTGAACGAGTCCAATCAAAGTGCAAGAGAGACCAAATTTTCGAAGTCCACAGTCCATCTCTCATCAGTATACCAGAAAATTGTGAAGTGACAATCAATCAATTGAAATTCAATAATAATATCAAAATACACAGAGGGAAAGCTCTAATTTTACCAAAAATAAAATATTTTTCTACAGAAAATCTACGAAAATTCCAAAGCCATAATATTACCAAAATTGATTTTGAAAATCTTTACGCAATTAATAATATGGCGAAACAATTAGTACCAATAAGAGAAATAAATACTACATTGCATACAACTCCATTAGTGACAACCTCAGTCATAGCAGTTATCCTAATCCTGATAATTCTATATATTATTAAACAAAGAAGACCAAAGCAACGGAACGAGAATGAAATAGAATTACAAGAAGATTCCGGCTTTGAAGAAGAAGATCCAGCAACCAGCAACCAGCATCCCAAAAATAACTCCATTATTTTTCGGACTCAGTGAGGGAGGAGTTACACCACTGGATTCTGCAGATTGTAGGATACTAGAATCTGCGCAATAATACCTTATAAATAGAGGGACTTTCATATCATAATAGCTTTTTGTTACTTGTATTCAACTTTTGCTTAACTTAGTTCAGTTTTGTTTAACACTTCTGTTGTTTCACATTTTTGATTTATATTTTGAAAATAAAATATTTTTTTAAAAACTCCTTCTCGAACATCAAATACATAATTTGCATCAGACATTACATATGGTAGTTCATTAATATACAAGATAAATAGTATCGGGCCCAATATGGAACCCTGTGGTACTCCATTCTTATTGACAATCGGATCAGACATTGAAATTTTGGAGTCATGTCTTATTTTAACTATTTCGTGTCGGCCTTTCAGATAGGATTCAAACCAACTATGGGCAACTCCCATAACGCCATATCTGTACAATTTATCGAGGAGTACATCGTGTTGTACACAATCAAAAGCACGACTGAGGTCACAAAAAATGGCAGTCGGATTTTCACTATTTTCAATTGAAATTAAAACTTCCTCATAGAAATAGTTAATGGCTGTGGAAGTAGAAAATTTATTTCGAAATCCATGTTGATGCTTTTTGATAACTTAGTTGATATCTAAAAATGACAAAAGTTGGTTTAGCATTGCATATTCAATAATCTTAGATAGCACTGATTGTCCAATAACAAATATTCAGAATTCATATCCGATATTGAACAGAATAATTATATCACCCAGTAGATCGCACGAATTTATTTGTTGTTATATTCACACATGTGGATTATTAGTTTAGATACAAATTGGTCAATTATCAACAATATAATTTGGAAATGATACGAAAGTGCTGACGAAAGTAGAATTATTTACCTTGATTAGATATACAAATCACGCGGGCATCGTGTCACCGATGACCCAATTTAAGCTTCTATAAAACTAACAAATCTCGCCTAGAGAGAGAGTCTTCATCAGTCTTCAACTAAACGCGCTCCAGTAACGAGTCAGTGTTCAACAGTTCTCCCGGGGTACAAATACCCTAGTGTCGGTTCTCTCAATAAATACCTTTATCGCTATTTGGTGTTTTCATCTGAACGACGTTCTCCACTGAGCCCCAGAGGGATTATACATTATACATGGTCCTTCGAGCCGGATCAGTCTTCAACTAAACGCGTTCCAGTAACGAGTCAGTGTTCAACAGTTCTCCCGGGGTACAAATACCCTAGTGTCGGTTCTCTCAATAAATACCTTTATCGCTATTTGGTGTTTTCATCTGAACGACGTTCTCCACTGAGCCCCAGAGGGATTATACATTATACATGGTCCTTATCGAGAAAAAGAAAACTTCGAGGAACTAAGAAGATTCAAGATACCTATAGACAGTCCACACCAACAACACCCAGTAGCAGAGAGAGAACACTAGGCCCGGGAGAACAGGAAAAACAAGCAGAGGATCCACCGAACCAGAGCCAAGAGCCGAACCAAAGCCGCAGAGCCGTACCAGAACCCAAGAGCCGAACCAGAGCCAAGAGCCGAAATAGAGCCGCAGAGCCGAACCAGAGCCGCAGAGCCGTACCAGAGTCGCAAGAGCCGAACCAGAGCCAAGAGCCGAACCAGAGCCAATAGCCGAACCAGAGCCGTACCAGAGCCAAGAGCCGAACCAGAGCCAAGAGCCGAACCAGAGCCAAGAGCCGAACCAGAGCCGCAGAGCCGTACCAGAGCCAAGAGCCGAACCAGAGCCAAGAGCCGAACCAGAGCAAGAGCCGAACCAGAGTCGCAGGGCCGAACCAGAATCAGGAGAGCCTCAACGTCCAAAATAAAAAAAAAACCGTAAGTTTTTGAATAAGTTAATATTTTTCCAACTTTTACGTATCGTATACCGAAATACTTTTCATTTAACCCCAGACTATTTAACTTATACATATATACAATATATCTTTTTTTTCTAGTACATTATATACAATATTTTTCATTTAAACACAAACTATTTAACTTATACATAGATATTTTTTTCCTATATAATAATAATAAACGGTATTTATTTTTAAAAATATTTACTACATATTTATTTTATTTAAAAAATTTGATAAAGAAAAAACGTATACTTTAATAGGTACATATTGCTGTTGTAGTTTATTCAGATTGCATAATTTTAATTAAACATCGTAGCCAAAAGGTTTCAATTTATATTTGTGTAACATAATATTATATAACATTAACCTACATGTATAACTGACCTACAGAAAAACTGAGTGTCAGCAAGGTCAAAGAGAATAACATAAACGTGAATCATAGTAATTGAAAATATAAACATTTTAAAAATACAATAAAAAGACTTACTACTGGATAAAAGTAGGTGAATTTTTAACATGGAAGCTGTACACAACAAGCAGGCGGAGATCGGATCAGAGATTAGTAAACAAGTATCGTCTCTAAGAGAGACCCTGGATCTCGCAAGAATCAACAATATATTAAAGAGCGTCAGGATAGGTTGGAGGATTATTGGACAAGATTTGTGCATAACCACGAGAAATTACTAGAGAGTGGAGTAACGAAAGACAAATACTTCGAAACAAAATACTACGATCAGGTCTTTAAGACATATATTGAGGGAAAAACCCTACTGGAAGAATATGGAAGAAATTTGAAAAGAGGAAAGACAACAAAAGTAAAGGAGATACAGATAAGAAAACAAAAAATCGAGGAATTATTACAAGAATATGAACAAGACTTGCAGTACGATGAAGAACTGCAAGCAGAGTTAAAAGAACACATGGAGAAAATAAATACACTCGTCATCGAAGCAACAGTAAATGAGGAGCTAGACGTGTTAGACAGTGAAGAAGTAGAGAGAATAAATCAGCTAACGAGGAAGGTCAGGGAAACTAAAGAAAATACGGCCTGGGATGCAACGGCCAGACAGCACACAGAGAAAAAATGGTGTGACATTACCGCAGGTAAAAATCCCTGTGTATGAAGGAAGATATGAAACGTGGAGAACTTTCCACGATCTGTTTACTAAAGTAATACATGAAAACGACCAACTGTCGAACGCAGAAGAAATGCAGTACATAAAAACTCAAGTAAGAGGGGAAGCCAACAGGATGATACAACACTTACACATATCCGAGGCTAACTACGAAGTGGCATGGAACATGTTAAAGGAAAGATATGAAAACCCGAGGATGATATTGTTTAAACTAATAGACCGGATGCTACTAGCGCAGGAAGTAAAGGAATCTTCTGCTAGAGCACTGAAATCATTACATGACACCTTCCATGAGTGTCTGGAAGCCATAGGAGGATTAAGAACAGACACGGAAGCGTAGAGCCCATTGATAGCGCGAATTAGCATAACAAAATGGGACAATGAAACAAGGAGGCTATACGAAAATCACATCGGAGACAGTAGAGAGATACCGACGTAGAAATCAACACAAACATTCTTACAGCGACGATTCCAAACACTGGAACTGCTGGAGTCAGAAAAGAGACAAGAGAAGCAAGAAGGATCGGGTAAGAAAACAAGAATGAGTTGCGTGATATGCAACGGAGATCACGGAGTACCATACTGCAGAGAATTTCAGGAACTCAATGTCAGAGACCGGAACAGGATAATACGAGAAAAAGAATGGTGTGCGAATTGCCTAGCACATAAGAAGGAGAAACAATGTTTTTCACAGATGAGGTGCAGACAATGTGGCGGAGAACACCACAAAATGTTGCATTATGAAAAAGGAACCACAGGCAACAGAAGAAGCACAAATGAAACAAAAGGAGAACAAACACAAGAAAGAAATGCAAGAGAATCGAACAGTAGAAGAAACGGGTACCAATCGGACAGGTACAGAGGAGGAAATAATTATTCCAACAACGCCAGAGAACAAAATAACGGAAGACGAGAAAACACGCAAGAGAACAATGGGCAAAGAAACAACAACACACAACAAAGAGGACAGAACTCAGTTAACTGTGCAAGCCATAAGGAAGGTGAAGCATTACTAGCCACAGCAGTGGTACGCATAAGGGATGCGAAAGGAGAGTCTCACATAATGAGAGCATTGATCGACCAAGGGTCACAATGTGCATTTATAACAGAACAAGCGGCGACAGCGCTAGGAACAAAAAGGCAGCCAATACAGGCGACCATATCCGGAATAGGCTCGTCAGGGGAAAAGACAGCCAACTGGAGTATGAAACTTTTGATCAGAACTCATTACCAAAGTGACTTCGAGATGGAAATAGAGGCACTGGTACTACCGAAAATAACAAGGGATTTACCGGAACAGGACATAATCCTACAGGACTATAACGAGAAAAATGCACTACTGGCAGACCCAAGATACTACAGGGTAGGAAAAATAGACTTATTGCTAGGAGTAAAATAATATAGCTACATATTGACAGAAGGGATGCACAGAATAAGTAATGGACTCCTAAGTCAAAACACCAAACTAGGATGGATAGTTTCGGGGATAGCACAAGAAAAGGAGACTACAAAAGCAGAAGTATGCTGTATGATATCCAGACAAGAAATGGACATACAAATAAAGAAATTCTGGGAATTAGAAGAAGTAAATCAAGAAACAAGTTTATCAGTAGCAGAACAAGAATGTGAAGAAATGTATCGACAGACAGTAAAAAGAAATGATGAAGGGAGTAGATAGACAACCTGCGTTCTGGCACATCCCCTAAATCGCAACCCTTAAATATTAATAAATGCCAAACGGCTTAACGTAGGATGACGTGTGACGTATCGTTGGAAAGGGGATGAAAAGGGGGGTTGAACGCAGTATGTGGCGTGCGCATCGGAATATGCCAAAAGGGCATTACGTCATATCTTCTTTTCTATTGGTCCGATTTTGACGTAAGGTGGCTCGTCGGAACGGGGAGGGGGTAACGAATAAGTTGAGACAAAAAAACAAAGATGGCGCCAGTGCCAAAAGGGCATTACGTCATATCTTCTTTTCTATTGGTCCGATTTTGACGTAAGAGGGCTCGTCGGAACGGGGAGGGGGTAACGAATAAGTTGAGACAAAAAACAAAGATGGCGGCAGTGCCAAAAGGGCATTACGTCATATCTTCTTTTCTATTGGTCCAATTTTGACGTAAGAGGGCTCGTCGGAATGGGGAGGGGGTAACGAATAAGTTGAGACAAAAAAACAAAGATGGCGCCAGTGCCAAAAGGGCATTACGTCATATCTTCGTTTCTATTGGTCCGATTTTGACGTAAGAGGGCTCGTCGGAACGTGGAGGGGGTAACGAATAAGTTGAGACAAAAAACAAAGATGGCGGCAGTGCCAAAACGGCATTACAGCATATCTTTGTTGCTATTGGTCCGATTTTGACGTATGGGGTGTCAAATAAAAGCGGTGGTGACACAGAAGCCAACTGTCAATTCTTCTTCTTCTTTTCGTTTGTCAATTCTTCTTCTTTTCCGTGTAGTGCCTAACAGAACGTGACATTCGACATCTTTGTTGTCATTGGTCCGATTTTGACGTATGGGGTGTCAAATGAAAGCGGTGGCAACACAGAAGCCAACTGTCAATTCTTCTTCTTCTTTTCGTTTGTCAATTCTTCTTCTTTTCCGTATAGTGCCTAACAGAACGTGACATTCGACATCTTCGTTTCTATTGGTCCGATTTTGACGTATGGGGTGTCAAATGAAAGCGGTAACGACACAGAAGCCAACTGTCAATTCTTCTTCTTTTCGTTTGTTAATTCTTCTTCTTTTCCCTATAGTGCCTAACAGAACGTGACATTTGACGTATGACGTGACATTTATATGACATTGTTCAGTTTTCCGTCCGAAATTTGACGCAGAACGTGGCATTTGGCGTGAAATATGACGTGAATGACGTGAAATTCGACGCAGAACGTGAATGACGTGACGTGAATGACGTGACATGTGACGTAGGACGTAAATGACGTGACGTGAATGACGTGAAATTCGAAGCAGAACGTGACATTTGAACGTGAATGACGTGACATGTGACGTAGGACGTAAATGACGTGACGTGAATGACGTGAAATTCGACGCAGAACGTGACATTTGAACGTGAATGAGTGACGTGAATGACGTGACGTGAATGACGTGTCGTGAATGACGTGACCTGAATGACGTGAAATTCGACGCAGAACGTGAATGACGTGACGTGAATGACGTGACATTTGACGTAGGACGTGACATTTGAACGTGAATGACGTGACATTCGACTTGCTATCTTCTGCTACCGTCTGCTAATCTCTATTACCTTCTGCTTCGCTCTGCTACACTCTGCTGACCCCTTATACCGCTCTGTGATCGTCTGTGCCTTCGTGAAATTCGACGCAGAACGTGAATGACGTGACATGTGACGAAGGACGTGACATTTGACGTGAAACATTAAACGTGACCTATTATCGGTTCGATTGTGACGTATGAGGTGTCAAATACGCAAGCCCAACATCAACTGCTCGTCACCAGCCTACTTATTATTGTTCTTTCAAATAAACTAGTCAAATGTCCACTATTATACAGAAGTCTTCCATTCTTTCGTCTATAAGTAATTTTTTTGATCAACACGGTATATACAAGTACTAATATTTTCACACACTAGAGTAATTCCAACGAAAATTTCTAATCTGGACTTTTAAAATTTCCTTATTTTATAACTTCTATTTCACGAGTAAATTCGTGAGCCACCCCGTATATACAAATACTAATATTTTTCATACATTACAATTAAAATAGGTAAATAAATGCACAAGAAATGTCGTTAAAGAAGGAAACTGTATATGTGAATCATTTCCAATAACAAAGTAGTTTAAACAAGGATGTTGTCTGATTAAGAAGATCCAGATGTAGAAATTAGAACCACAAAAACATGTAAAGAATATAAATATCTCGGATCTCTAATATGTAAAGAAGGCACTACCAAAAGAGACATCGAAAACAGAACGCAGCAGGGCAAAGAAAAAGCGGTAAATATTCTAAGCTCTCTACTATGGTCTAAAGGTATTATAAGACAAAAAAAATGTTTGACATAAATAAGCGGCATCAATATCTTTATGATAGGGGATTAAGAGGATGATGAAGAAGTTCCAGATGTAGAAATTAGAACAACAAAAACATGTAAAGAATATAACTATCTCGGATCTCTAATATGTAAAGAAGGCACTACCAAAAGAGACATCGAAAACAGAACGCAGCAGGACAAAAAAAAAGCGGTAAATATTCTAAGCTCTCCTGTATGGTCTAAAGATATAAGAAAATGAAATTGACAATCTAGCGTACCGTGGTAGAGATATTATGATTTATGGGGCAGAAGTGTGGCAAATCACGAAAAAAGATAGAAAAAAGGAAGGAAGTTGTAGAAATGGATTATCTAAAGAAATTAGAACCACAAAAACATGTAAAGAATATAAATATCTCGGATCTCTAATATCTAAAGAAGGCACTGTCACAAGAGATATCGAAAACAGAACGCAGCAGGGCAAAAAAAAAAGTGGTAAATATTCTAAGATCTCCTGTATGGTAGAGCCTATTATGATTTATGGGACAGAAGTGTGGAAAATCACGAAAAAAGATAGAAAAAGGAAGGAAGTAGTAGAAATGGATTATCTAAGAAGAGCGTGTGGTATATCAAAAAAAAAAAAAAAAAATATATATATATATATATATATATATATATATATATATATATATATATATATATATATATATATATATATATATATCACATCAGGAATGAAGATATTAGAAGGAGGCAAATATTACTACTAATAATAAAACACTTATTAATTTGAACACATTTTATTATGTATTTAAAAAACTACTTACGTAAAAACAAGCAACTCTTTCATGTTTATGTGAACAAAAAGTACATAGATACGTAAACAGCATTTATCTCTATTTTAGGGGAACAAAATTATATTCTACACAAAAAAAAATAAGACTATTTTAGCGAAACAATACAGCATCCTACATAAAAAAAATCAGTTAATACTATTAGTGGTACAAAAAGACATCCTACATGAAAAACAAGTAGCACTATTTAGTGATACAAAACTACATATTACGTAAAATAAAAGTAACTTTATATAAATGAACAAAACTACCTACGTAAAAGCATTTTAACAATTCAATAGAAACCAAGATAACAGATGATCACAAAAGAAAGACGTAATCAGAAGCAGACACATAGCTAGAGCTGTTTACCGTCCAAACGCTGCATCACGTTTGGTCGCTGTGGTACACATATTTCACGAACCATCTAAAAACAAATTATACGTACAACACAACCGTATAATATGATTTTTACATTAAATATGTAAGGACGTAAAATATCTGAACCACACGCACGCACGCACGCACACACACACACACACACACACACACACACACACACACACACACACACACACACACACACACACACACACACACACACACACACACACTCACACACACTGAACTAAGAATGCCTAAAGACTGCAACGAATAGAAAGGCGTGCTGAAGCGGCCAGAGAATGTAGAAAACGAACCGAGTAAAAACAAAAAAAAAAAAGAAAAAAGCCTCAGATGTCCTACATAAAAACCCTTATGCGTTGGAAAATTTCAGATCGGCATATGCAACATTCCTCTAATTCGTTACTGCAGGATATGCAGACAGCTAGATGTCTGCAGGGTAAAAATAAAACATTCATTTCATCATCCAGACATACCTTGCACACAATTCTACCATCAATTTTTTTTGGGGGGGCAAATCCATATCTAGCATTACACATACGTCTGTATGTATCACCCTTTGATATACACCCGAATAGAAATAGCCGTTTTCGGCAGCTTTTTTCTCCTCTACCAATCTCTTAGACACGACCGGACCAGGCCGTAATGCAAGCGTTTGTAACCGCACGTTGGGTAAAAATATGTGTTGTTTCGTCACATACCGTAACGTCTCTCCTGTAAAATAGAAACCAGCTCTAGCATATGTCTCTGCTTCTGAACCTCCCCAGTTCTTAAATGTTTGGAGACGACCCTCGTAAGTACTTAAATGGTAAAATTCTTTAAATGCTTTTACATACGTGCAAGTCGGCTTATGGGCTTCCATTGGTTTGCTGCTACTTGGCCAGTTATGCAACCGTGTGTTGCAAAAACAACACAAGACCACGTCACTATTCCCTGTGTAACGGAATCCCGCAAGGCAAAATTCCAGAGGTTGAATAGGTAACGCGGCCGGCCATGTTGCATATGTTGCTAATCGCAGTGAAAACGATGGGAAGGATAGCATTGGTGGTACGTCTGCCATGTTATACTAAAAACAAAAGAAAAAAAAATCATAAAATATGTAGAAGAGAAAGAAGAATAACTGCTTATAAATGTGTTAAAAGTATGCGTATTGCACAAACAATAACATCAATGGAGTGCCTAAATGAAGTGTTCTAAATAACGTCTACATAAAGTGTAAAACTATTCTGTAGATACTAATAAAAAAGTGGTTATAAAAATGTCTAAAGAAGTCTTCGCCCATTCCAACGGAAATAGAACAAGCCTGCTGTGTTACACACAAGATAATAGAAACGTAATACTGACCTAAAATACCATTTTAAAAGAAGCAGACGTGGATAACAAAAACCTCAGAATAATTTCAGGCATCTACTGAAATCAGACCAGCATATATGAAAATTAACGGAGAAGAAACAGATCACATAAAAATTTCTAAATAACGTCTACATAAAGTGTAAAACTATTCTGTAGATACTAATAAAAAAGTGGTTATAAAAATGTCTAAAGAAGTCTTCGCCCATTTCAACGGAAATAGAACAAGCCTGCTATGTTACACATAAGATAATAGAAACGTAAT